>NW_027189145.1:1320667-1497632 GCF_040958095.1 Procambarus clarkii
TTTTTCATGTAGTTTGATACTACGTAAATATATTCATTTTTACCAATTTTTCGATTTTATTTCATGTAGTATCACGATATGTGATTTGGCCTTCAAATCTCAGAATTTCGCATAATATTGCATTTTAAGCAAGTTTTCTTGCATTTTGTTTCGTACGAAAAATCATCGAATTTAGCAATATTTTGACGTTTATCATCCCCTTTTCCTTTATTTGATTTAAACAAAATATCATCGAATTACGCAATATTTTGCCGTTTTTCCACGTTTTTGTGAATTTTCAGTCTATAGGTATTAATTCAATATATATACGATAAATATGATGCAAACACATAATTGATTAGATAATAACCTTAAATACTTCATTTTCAATCAACTATTTGTTTCTCGTTAAAATACTGAGTAAGATAATGAAAAAGGGAGAAGTTCGGTTTTTATTGCATATATCGACGTATCAGCCGGATTAGAGCGGTTTTACGTGTACATCTTCCCTCGGTAATATAAACGGAAAATCAGGAACATTTTAGTTAATTGTAATGAAAACACATTGATTTTTATCATTTGTATTGGAAACAACATTGTCATATGTCTTTTCTTGGATCTAAATAATACGAAACCTCACTCTATGATTTGAAGTTAAAATCCTCAAATATGGTTATATATTGACTTTTTTCACGTTTTTCATGTAGTTTGATATTAAGTAAATATATTCATTTTTACCAATATTTCGATACTATTTCATGTAATATCACGATATGTGATTTGGCCTTCAAATCTCAGAATTTCGCATAATATTGCATTTTAAGCAAGTTTTCTTGCATTTTGTTTCGTACGAAAAATCATCGAATTTAGCAATATTTTGACGTTTATCATCCCCTTTTCCTTTATGTGACTTAAACAAAATATCATCGAATTAGGCAATATTTTGCCGTTTTCCACGTTTTTGTGAATTTTCAGTCTATGGGTATTAATTCATATATATACGATAAAAATGATGCAAACCTATAATTGATTAGATAATAACCTTAAATACTTCATTTTCAATCATCTATTTGTTTCTCGTTAAAATACTGAGGAAGATATTGAAAAGGGAAGAAGTTCGGTTTTTATTGCATATATCGACGTTTCAGCCGGATTAGAGCGGTTTTACGTGTACATCTTCCCTCGGTAATATAAACGGAAAATCAGGAACATTTTAGTTAATTGTAATGAAAACACATTGATTTTTATCATTTGTATTGGAAACAACATTGTCATATGTCTTTTCTTGGATCTAAATAATACGAAACCTCGCTCTATGATTTGAAGTTAAAATCCTCAAATATGGTTAACTAGTGACTTTTTTCACGTTTTTCATGTAGTTTGATACTACGTAAATATATTCATTTTTACCAATATTTCGATTTTATTTCATGTAGTATCACGATATGTGATTTGGCCTTCAAATCTCAGAATTTCGCATAATGTTGCATTTTAAGCAAGTTTTCTTGCATTTTGTTTCGTACGAAAAATCATCGTATTTAGCATTATTTTGACGTTTATCATCCCCTTTTCCTTTATATTATTTAAACAAAATATCATCGAATTACGCAATATTTTGCCGTTTTTCCACGTTTTTGTGAATTTTCAGTCTATAGGTATTAATTCATTATATATACGATAAAAATGATGCAAACACATAATTGATTAGATAATAACCTTAAATACTTCATTTTCAATCAACTATTTGTTTCTCGTTAAAATACTGAGCAAGATATTGAAAAGGGGAGAAGTTCTGTTTTTATTGCATATATCGACGTTTCAGCCGGAATAGAGCGATTTTCGTGTACATCTTCCATCGGTAATATTAACGGAAAATCAGGAACATTTTAGTTAATACTAATGAAAACACATTGATTTTTATCATTTGTATTGGAAACAACATTGTCATATGTCTTTTCTTGGATCTAAATAATACGAAACCTCGCTCTATGATTTGAAGTTAATATCCTCAAATATGGTTAAATAGTGACTTTTTTCACGTTTTTCATGTAGTTTGATACTACGTAAATATATTCATTTTTACCAATTTTTCGATTTTATTTCATGTAGTATCACGATATGTGATTTGGCCTTCAAATCTCAGAATTTCGCATAATATTGCATTTTAAGCAAGTTTTCTTGCATTTTGTTTCGTACGAAAAATCATCGAATTTAGCAATATTTTGACGTTTATCATCCCCTTTTCCTTTATTTGATTTAAACAAAATATCATCGAATTACGCAATATTTTGCCGTTTTTCCACGTTTTTGTGAATTTTCAGTCTATAGGTATTAATTCAATATATATACGATAAATATGATGCAAACACATAATTGATTAGATAATAACCTTAAATACTTCATTTTCAATCAACTATTTGTTTCTCGTTAAAATACTGAGTAAGATAATGAAAAAGGGAGAAGTTCGGTTTTTATTGCATATATCGACGTATCAGCCGGATTAGAGCGGTTTTACGTGTACATCTTCCCTCGGTAATATAAACGGAAAATCAGGAACATTTTAGTTAATTGTAATGAAAACACATTGATTTTTATCATTTGTATTGGAAACAACATTGTCATATGTCTTTTCTTGGATCTAAATAATACGAAACCTCACTCTATGATTTGAAGTTAAAATCCTCAAATATGGTTATATATTGACTTTTTTCACGTTTTTCATGTAGTTTGATATTAAGTAAATATATTCATTTTTACCAATATTTCGATACTATTTCATGTAATATCACGATATGTGATTTGGCCTTCAAATCTCAGAATTTCGCATAATATTGCATTTTAAGCAAGTTTTCTTGCATTTTGTTTCGTACGAAAAATCATCGAATTTAGCAATATTTTTACGTTTATCATCCCCTTTTCCTTTATGTGACTTAAACAAAATATCATCGAATTAGGCAATATTTTGCCGTTTTCCACGTTTTTGTGAATTTTCAGTCTATGGGTATTAATTCATATATATACGATAAAAATGATGCAAACCTATAATTGATTAGATAATAACCTTAAATACTTCATTTTCAATCATCTATTTGTTTCTCGTTAAAATACTGAGGAAGATATTGAAAAGGGGAGAAGTTCGGTTTTTATTGCATATATCGACGTTTCAGCCGGATTAGAGCGGTTTTACGTGTACATCTTCCCTCGGTAATATAAACGGAAAATCAGGAACATTTTAGTTAATTGTAATGAAAACACATTGATTTTTATCATTTGTATTGGAAACAACATTGTCATATGTCTTTTCTTGGATCTAAATAATACGAAACCTCGCTCTATGATTTGAAGTTAAAATCCTCAAATATGGTTAACTAGTGACTTTTTTCACGTTTTTCATGTAGTTTGATACTACGTAAATATATTAATTTTTACCAATATTTCGATTTTATTTCATGTAGTATCACGATATGTGATTTGGCCTTCAAATCTCAGAATTTCGCATAATGTTGCATTTTAAGCAAGTTTTCTTGCATTTTGTTTCGTACGAAAAATCATCGTATTTAGCATTATTTTGACGTTTATCATCCCCTTTTCCTTTATATTATTTAAACAAAATATCATCGAATTACGCAATATTTTGCCGTTTTTCCACGTTTTTGTGAATTTTCAGTCTATAGGTATTAATTCATTATATATACGATAAAAATGATGCAAACACATAATTGATTAGATAATAACCTTAAATACTTCATTTTCAATCAACTATTTGTTTCTCGTTAAAATACTGAGCAAGATATTGAAAAGGGGAGAAGTTCTGTTTTTATTGCATATATCGACGTTTCAGCCGGAATAGAGCGATTTTCGTGTACATCTTCCATCGGTAATATTAACGGAAAATCAGGAACATTTTAGTTAATACTAATGAAAACACATTGATTTTTATCATTTGTATTGGAAACAACATTGTCATATGTCTTTTCTTGGATCTAAATAATACGAAACCTCGCTCTATGATTTGAAGTTAATATCCTCAAATATGGTTAAATAGTGACTTTTTTCACGTTTTTCATGTAGTTTGATACTACGTAAATATATTCATTTTTACCAATTTTTCGATTTTATTTCATGTAGTATCACGATATGTGATTTGGCCTTCAAATCTCAGAATTTCGCATAATATTGCATTTTAAGCAAGTTTTCTTGCATTTTGTTTCGTACGAAAAATCATCGAATTTAGCAATATTTTGACGTTTATCATCCCCTTTTCCTTTATTTGATTTAAACAAAATATCATCGAATTACGCAATATTTTGCCGTTTTTCCACGTTTTTGTGAATTTTCAGTCTATAGGTATTAATTCAATATATATACGATAAATATGATGCAAACACATAATTGATTAGATAATAACCTTAAATACTTCATTTTCAATCAACTATTTGTTTCTCGTTAAAATACTGAGTAAGATAATGAAAAAGGGAGAAGTTCGGTTTTTATTGCATATATCGACGTATCAGCCGGATTAGAGCGGTTTTACGTGTACATCTTCCCTCGGTAATATAAACGGAAAATCAGGAACATTTTAGTTAATTGTAATGAAAACACATTGATTTTTATCATTTGTATTGGAAACAACATTGTCATATGTCTTTTCTTGGATCTATATAATACGAAACCTCACTCTATGATTTGAAGTTAAAATCCTCAAATATGGTTATATATTGACTTTTTTCACGTTTTTCATGTAGTTTGATATTAAGTAAATATATTCATTTTTACCAATATTTCGATACTATTTCATGTAATATCACGATATGTGATTTGGCCTTCAAATCTCAGAATTTCGCATAATATTGCATTTTAAGCAAGTTTTCTTGCATTTTGTTTCGTACGAAAAATCATCGAATTTAGCAATATTTTGACGTTTATCATCCCCTTTTCCTTTATGTGACTTAAACAAAATATCATCGAATTAGGCAATATTGTGCCGTTTTCCACGTTTTTGTGAATTTTCAGTCTATGGGTATTAATTCATATATATACGATAAAAATGATGCAAACCTATAATTGATTAGATAATAACCTTAAATACTTCATTTTCAATCATCTATTTGTTTCTCGTTAAAATACTGAGCAAGATATTGAAAAGGGGAGAAGTTCTGTTTTTATTGCATATATCGACGTTTCAGCCGGAATAGAGCGATTTTCGTGTACATCTTCCATCGGTAATATTAACGGAAAATCAGGAACATTTTAGTTAATTGTAATGAAAACACATTGATTTTTATCATTTGTATTGGAAACAACATTGTCATATGTCTTTTCTTGGATCTAAATAATACGAAACCTCGCTCTATGATTTGAAGTTAAAATCCTCAAATATGGTTAAATAGTGACTTTTTTCACGTTTTTCATGTAGTTTGATACTACGTAAATATATTCATTTTTACCAATTTTTCGATTTTATTTCATGTAGTATCACGATATGTGATTTGGCCTTCAAATCTCAGAATTTCGCATAATATTGCATTTTAAGCAAGTTTTCTTGCATTTTGTTTCGTACGAAAAATCATCGAATTTAGCAATATTTTGACGTTTATCATCCCCTTTTCCTTTATTTGATTTAAACAAAATATCATCGAATTACGCAATATTTTGCCGTTTTTCCACGTTTTTGTGAATTTTCAGTCTATAGGTATTAATTCAATATATATACGATAAATATGATGCAAACACATAATTGATTAGATAATAACCTTAAATACTTCATTTTCAATCAACTATTTGTTTCTCGTTAAAATACTGAGTAAGATATTGAAAAGGGGAGAAGTTCGGTTTTTATTGCATATATCGACGTATCAGCCGGATTAGAGCGGTTTTACGTGTACATCTTCCCTCGGTAATATAAACGGAAAATCAGGAACATTTTAGTTAATTGTAATGAAAACACATTGATTTTTATCATTTGTATTGGAAACAACATTGTCATATGTCTTTTCTTGGATCTAAATAATACGAAACCTCGCTCTATGATTTGAAGTTAAAATCCTCAAATATGGTTAAAAAGTGACTTTTTTCACGTTTTTCATGTAGTTTGATACTACGTAAATATATTCATTTTTACCAATATTTCGATTTTATTTCATGTAGTATCAGTATTACCAAATCATGTGATTTGGCCTTCAAATCTCAGAATTTCGCATAATGTTGCATTTTAAGCAAGTTTTCTTGCATTTTGTTTCGTACGAAAAATCATCGAATTTAGCATTATTTTGACGTTTATCATCCCCTTTTCCTTTATATTATTTAAACAAAATATCATCGAATTACGCAATATTTTACCGTTTTTCCACGTTTTTGTGAATTTTCAGTCTATAGGTATTAATTCATTATATATACGATAAAAACGATGCAAACACATAATTGATTAGATAATAACATTAAATAATTCATTTTCAATCAACTATTTGTTTCTCGTTAAAATACTGAGCAAGATATTGAAAAGGGGAGAAGTTCTGTTTTTATTGCATATATCGACGTTTCAGCCGGAATAGAGCGATTTTCGTGTACATCTTCCATCGGTAATATTAACGGAAAATCAGGAACATTTTAGTTAATACTAATGAAAACACATTGATTTTTATCATTTGTATTGGAAACAACATTGTCATATGTCTTTTCTTGGATCTAAATAATACGAAACCTCGCTCTATGATTTGAAGTTAAAATCCTCAAATATGGTTAAATAGTGACTTTTTTCACGTTTTTCATGTAGTTTGATACTACGTAAATATATTCATTCTTACCAATTTTTCGATTTTATTTCATGTTGTATCACGATATCTGATTTGGCCTTCAAATCCCAGAATTTCGCATAATGTTGCCTTTTAAGCAAGTTTTCTTGCATTTTGTTTCGTACGAAAAATCATCGAATTTTGCAATATTTTGACGTTTATCATCCCCTTTTCCTTTATGTGATTTAAACAAAATATCATCGAATTACGCAATATTTTGCCGTTTTTCCACGTTTTTGTGAATTTTCAGTCTATAGGTATTAATTCATTATATATACGATAAAAATGATGCAAACACATAATTGATTAGATAACAACCTTAAATACTTCATTTTCAATCAACTATTTGTTTCTCGTTAAAATACTGAGTAAGATATTGAAAAGGGGAGAAGTTCGGTTTTTATTGCATATATCGACGTATCAGCCGGATTAGAGCGGTTTTACGTGTACATCTTCCCTCGGTAATATAAACGGAAAATCAGGAACATTTTAGTTAATTGTAATGAAAACACATTGATTTTTATCATTTGTATTGGAAACAACATTGTCATATGTCTTTTCTTGGATCTAAATAATACGAAACCTCGCTCTATGATTTGAAGTTAAAATCCTCAAATATGGTTAAATAGTGACTTTTTTCACGCTTTTCATGTAGTTTGATACTACGTAAATATATTCATTTTTACCAATTTTTCGATTTTATTTCATGTAGTATCACGATATGTGATTGGCCTTCAAATCTCAGAATTTCGCATAATATTGCATTTTAAGCAAGTTTTCTTGCATTTTGTTTCGTACGAAAAATCATCGAATTTAGCAATATTTTGACGTTTATCATCCCCTTTTCCTTTATTTGATTTAAACAGAATATCATCGAATTACGCAATATTTTGCCGTTTTTCCACGTTTTTGTGAATTTTTAGTCTATAGGTATTAATTCATTATATATACGATAAAAATGATGCAAACACATAATTGATTAGATGCAATTATTGATTAATAATAATTGATTAGATGCAATTGATTAGATCAATTGATTAGATGCAATGATTAGATCAAGATCATAAATGATTAGATGCAATTACCTTAAATACTTCATTTTCAATCAACTATTTGTTTCTCGTTAAAATACTGAGTAAGATATTGAAAAGGGGAGAAGTTCGGTTTTTATTGCATATATCGACGTTTCAGCCGGATTAGAGCGGTTTTACGTGTACATCTTCCTTCGGTAATATAAACGGAAAATCAGGAACATTTTAGTTAATTGTAATGAAAACACATTGATTTTTATCATTTGTATTGGAAACAACATTGTCATGTCTTTTCTTGGATCTAAATAATACGAAACCTCACTCTATGATTTGAAGTTAAAATCCTCAAATATGGTTATATATTGACTTTTTTCACGTTTTTCATGTAGTTTGATATTACGTAAATATATTCATTTTTACCAATATTTCGATACTATTTCATGTAGTATCACGATATGTGATTTGGCCTTCAAATCTCAGAATTTCGCATAATATTGCATTTTAAGCAAGTTTTCTTGCATTTTGTTTCGTACGAAAAATCATCGAATTTAGCAATATTTTGACGTTTATCATCCCCTTTTCCTTTATGTGACTTAAACAAAATATCATCGAATTAGGCAATATTGTGCCGTTTTCCACGTTTTTGTGAATTTTCAGTCTATGGGTATTAATTCATATATATACGATAAAAATGATGCAAACCTATAATTGATTAGATAATAACATTAAATACTTCATTTTCAATCATCTATTTGTTTCTCGTTAAAATACTGAGCAAGATATTGAAAAGGGGAGAAGTTCTGTTTTTATTGCATATATCGACGTTTCAGCCAGAATAGAGCGATTTTCGTGTACATCTTCCATCGGTAATATTAACGGAAAATCAGGAACATTTTAGTTAATTGTAATGAAAACACATTGATTTTTATCATTTGTATTGGAAACAACATTGTCATATGTCTTTTCTTGGATCTAAATAATACGAAACCTCGCTCTATGATTTGAAGTTAAAATCCTCAAATATGGTTAAAAAGTGACTTTTTTCACGTTTTTCATGTAGTTTGATACTACGTAAATATATTCATTTTTACCAATATTTCGATTCTATTTCATGTAGTATCACGATATGTGATTTGGCCTTCAAATCTCAGAATTTCGCATAATGTTGCATTTTAAGCAAGTTTTCTTGCATTTTGTTTCGTACGAAAAATCATCGAATTTAACATTATTTTGACGTTTATCATCCCCTTTTCCTTTATATTATTTAAACAAAATATCATCGAATTACGCAATATTTTGCCGTTTTTCTACGTTTTTGTGAATTTTCAGTCTATAGGTATTAATTCATTATATATACGATAAAAATGATGCAAACACATAATTGATTAGATAATAACCTTAAATACTTCATTTTCAATCAACTATTTGTTTCTCGTTAAAATACTGAGTAAGATATTGAAAAGGGGAAAAGTTCGGTTTTTATTGCATATATCGACGTATCAGCCGGATTAGAGCGGTTTTACGTGTACATCTTCCCTCGGTAATATAAACGGAAAATCAGGAACATTTTAGTTAATTGTAATGAAAACACATTGATTTTTATCATTTGTATTGGAAACAACATTGTCATATGTCTTTTCTTGGATCTAAATAATACGAAACCTCACTCTATGATTTGAAGTTAAAATCCTCAAATATGGTTATATATTGACTTTTTTCACGTTTTTCATGTAGTTTGATATTACGTAAATATATTCATTTTTACCAATATTTCGATACTATTTCATGTAGTATCACGATATGTGATTTGGCCTTCAAATCTCAGAATTTCGCATAATATTGCATTTTATGCAAGTTTTCTTGCATTTTGTTTCGTACGAAAAATCATCGAATTTAGCAATATTTTGACGTTTATCATCCCCTTTTCCTTTATGTGACTTAAACAAAATATCATCGAATTAGGCAATATTGTGCCGTTTTCCACGTTTTTGTGAATTTTCAGTCTATGGGTATTAATTCCTATATATACGATAAAAATGATGCAAACCTATAATTGATTAGATAATAACCTTAAATACTTCATTTTCAATCATCTATTTGTTTCTCGTTAAAATACTGAGTAAGATATTGAAAAGGGGAGAAGTTCGGTTTTTATTGCATATATCGACGTTTCAGCCGGATTAGAGCGGTTTTACGTGTACATCTTCCCTCGGTAATATAAACGGAAAATCAGGAACATTTTAGTTAATTGTAATGAAAACACATTGATTTTTATCATTTGTATTGGAAACAACATTGTCATATGTCTTTTCTTGGATCTAAATAATACGAAACCTCGCTCTATGATTTGAAGTTAAAATCCTCAAATATGGTTATATATTGACTTTTTTCACGTTTTTCATGTAGTTTGATATTACGTAATTATATTCATTTTTACCAGTATTTCGATACTATTTCATGTAGTATCACGATATGTGATTTGGCCTACAAATCTCAGAATTTCGCATAATATTGCATTTTAAGCAAGTTTTCTTGCATTTTGTTTCGTATGAAAAATCATCGAATTTAGCAATATTTTGACGTTTATCATCCCCTTTTCCTTTATGTGACTTAAACAAAATACCTTCGAATTAGGCAATATTTTGCCGTTTTCCACGTTTTTGTGAAGATTCAGTCTATGATAATTAATTCATATATATACGATAAAAATTATGCAAACACATAATTGATTAGATAATAACCTTAAATACTTCATTTTCAATCATCTATTTGTTTCTATTTAAAATACTGAGTAAGATATTGAAAAGGGGAGAAGTTCGGTTTTTATTGCATATATCGACGTTTCAGACGGATTAGAGCGGTTTTACGTGTACATCTTCCCTCGGTAATATAAACGGAAAATCTGGAACATTTTAGTTATTTGTAATGAAAACACATTGATTTTTATCATTTGTATTGGAAACAATATTGTCATATGTCTTTTCTTGGATCTAAATAATACGAAACCTCGCTCTATGATTTGAAGTTAAAATCCTCATTTATGGTTATATGGTGACTTTTTTCACGTTTTTCATGTAGTTTGATACTACGTAAATATATTCATTTTTACCAATATTTCGATTCTATTTCATGTTGTATCACGATATGTGATTTGGCATTCAAATCTCAGAATTTCGCATAATATTCCATTTTAAGCAAGTTTTCTTGCCTTTTGTTTCGAACGA
This sequence comes from Procambarus clarkii, assembly GCF_040958095.1. NCBI lineage: Eukaryota > Metazoa > Arthropoda > Malacostraca > Decapoda > Cambaridae > Procambarus > Procambarus clarkii. Next base: position 1,331,693 of record NW_027189145.1, read on the forward strand.
AAAATCATCGAATTTAGCAATATTTTGACGTTTATCATCTTCTTTTCCTTTATGTGACTTAAACAAAATATCATCGAATTAGGCAATATTTTGCCGTTTTCCACGTTTTTGTGAATTTTCAGTCTATGGGTATTAATTCATATATATACGATAAAAATTATGCAAACACATAATTGATTAGATAATAACCTTAAATACTTCATTTTCAATCATCTATTTGTTTCTATTTAAAATACTGAGTAAGATATTGAAAAGGGGAGAAGTTCGGTTTTTATTGCATATATCGACGTTTCAGACGGATTAGACCGGTTTTACGTGTACATCTTCCCTCGGTAATATAAACGGAAAATCAGGAACATTTTAGTTATTTGTAATGAAAACACATTGATTTTTATCATTTGTATTGGAAACAATATTGTCATATGTCTTTTCTTGGATCTAAATAATACGAAACCTCGCTCTATGATTTGAAGTTAAAATCCTCATTTATGGTTATATGGTGACTTTTTCACGTTTTTCATGTAGTTTGATACTACGTAAATATATTCATTTTTACCAATATTTCGATTCTATTTCATGTTGTATCACGATATGTGATTTGGCATTCAAATCTCAGAATTTCGCATAATATTCCATTTTAAGCAAGTTTTCTTGCCTTTTGTTTCGTACGAAAAATCATCGAATTTAGTAATATTTTGACGTTTATCATCCCCTTTTCCTTTATGTGACTTAAACAAAATATCATCGAATTAGGCAATATTTTGCCGTTTTCCACGTTTTTGTGAATTTCCAGTCTATGGGTATTAATTCATATATATACGATAAAAATTATGCAAACACATAATTGATTAGATAATAACCTTAAATACTTCATTTTCAATCATCTATTTGTTTCTATTTAAAATACTGAGTAAGATATTGAAAAGGGGAGAAGTTCGGTTTTTATTGCATATATCGACGTTTCAGCCGGATTAGAGCGGTTTTACGTGTACATCTTCCCTCGGTAATATAAACGGAAAATCAGGAACATTTTAGTTAATTGTAATGAAAACACAATGATTTTTATCATTTGTATTACAAACAATATTGTCATATGTCTTTTCTTGGATCTAAATAATACGAAACCTCGCTCTATGATTTGAAGTTAAAATCCTCAAATATGGTTAAATGGTAACTTTTTTCACGTTTTTATGTAGTTTGATACTACGTAAATATATTCATTTTTACCAATATTTCGATTCTATTTCGTGTAGTATCACGATATGTGATTTGGCCTTCAAATCTCAGAATTTCGCATAATATTGCATTTTAAGCAAGTTTTCTTGCCTTTTGTTTAATACGAAAAAGCATTGAATTTAGCAATATTTTGACGTTTATCATCCCCTTTTCCTTAATGTGACTTAAACAAAATATCATCGAATTAGGCAATATTTTGCCGTTTTTGTGAATTTTCAGTCTATGGGTATTAATTCATATATATACGATAAAAATGATGCAAACCTATAATTGATTAGATAATAACCTTAAATACTTCATTTTCAATCATCTATTTGTTTCTCGTTAAAATACTGAGTAAGATATTGAAAAGGGGAGAAGTTTGGTTTTTATTGCATATATCGACGTTTCAGCCGGATTAGAGCGGTTTTACGTGTACATCTTCCCTCGGTAATATAAACGGAAAATCAGGAACATTTTAGTTAATTGTAATGAAAACACATTGATTTTTATCATTTGTATTGGAAACAACATTGTCATATGTCTTTTCTTCGATCTAAATAATACGAAACCTCACTCTATGATTTGAAGTTAAAATCCTCAAATATGGTTATATATTGACTTTTTCCACGTTTTTCATGTAGTTTGATATTACGTAAATATATTCATTTTTACCAGTATTTCGATACTATTTCATGTAGTATCACGATATGTGATTTAGCCTTCAAATCTCAGAATTTCGCATAATATTGCATTTTAAGCAAGTTTTCTTGCATTTTGTTTCGTACGAAAGATCATCGAATTTAGCAATATTTTGACGTTTATCATCCTCTTTTCCTTTATGTGACTTAAACAAAATACCTTCGAATTAGGCAATATTTTGCCGTTTTCCACGTTTTTGTGAAGATTCAGTCTATGATAATTAATTCATATATATACGATAAAAATTATGCAAACACATAATTGATTAGATAATAACCTTAAATACTTCATTTTCAATCATCTATTTGTTTCTATTTAAAATACTGAGTAAGATATTGAAAAGGGGAGAAGTTCGGTTTTTATTGCATATATCGACGTTTCAGCCGGATTAGAGCGGTTTTACGTGTACATCTTCCCTCGGTAATATAAACGGAAAATCAGGAACATTTTAGTTAATTGTAATGAAAACACATTGATTTTTATCACTTGTATTGGAAAAAATATTGTCATATGTCTTTTCTTGGATCTAAATAATACGAAACCTCGCTCTATGATTTGAAGTTAAAATCCTCATATATGGTTATATGGTGACTTTTTTCACGTTTTTCATGTAGTTTGATACTACGTAAATATATTCATTTTTACCAATATTTCGATTCTATTTCATGTTGTATCACGATATGTGATTTGGCATTCAAATCTCAGAATTTCGCATAATATTCCATTTTAAGCAAGTTTTCTTACATTTTGTTTCGTACGAAAAATCATCGAATTTAGCATTATTTTGACGTTTATCATCCCCTTTTCCTTTATATTATTTAAACAAAATATCATCGAATTACGCAATATTTTGCCGTTTTTCCACGTTTTTGTGAATTTTCAGTCTATAGGTATTAATTCATTATATATACGATAAAAATGATGCAAACACATAATTGATTAGATAATAACCTTAAATACTTAATTTTCAATCAACTCTTTGTTTCTCGTTAAAATACTGAGAAAGATATTGAAAAGGGGAGAAGTTCTGTTTTTATTGCATATATCGACTTATCAGCCGGATTAGAGCGGTTTTACGTGTACATCTTCCCTCGGTAATATAAACGGAAAATCAGGAACATTTTAGTTAATTGTAATGAAAACACATTGATTTTTATCATTTGTATTGGAAACAACATTGTCATATGTCTTTTCTTGGATCTAAATAATACGAAACCTCACTCTATGATTTGAAGTTAAAATCCTCAAATATGGTTATATATTGACTTTTTTCACGTTTTTTATGTAGTTTGATATTACGTAAATATATTCATTTTTACCAGTATTTCGATACTATTTCATGTAGTATCACGATATGTGATTTAGCCTTCAAATCTCAGAATTTCGCATAATATTGCATTTTAAGCAAGTTTTCTTGCATTTTGTTTCGTACGAAAGATCATCGAATTTAGCAATATTTTGACGTTTATCATCCCCTTTTCCTTTATGTGACTTAAACAAAATATCATCGAATTAGGCAATATTTTGCCGTTTTCCACGTTTTTGTGAAATTTCAGTCTATGGGTATTAATTCATATATATACGATAAAAATTATGCAAACACATAATTGATTAGATAATAACCTTAAATACTTCATTTTCAATCATCTATTTGTTTCTATTTAAAATACTGAGTAAGATATTGAAAAGGGGAGAAGTTCGGTTTTTATTGCATATATCGACGTTTCAGCCGGATTAGAGCGGTTTTACGTGTACATCTTCCCTCGGTAATATAAACGGAAAATCAGGAACATTTTAGTTAATTGTAATGAAAACACATTGATTTTTATCATTTGTATTGGAAACAATATTGTCATATGTCTTTTCTTGGATCTAAATAATACGAAACCTCGCTCTATGATTTGAAGTTAAAATCCTCAAATATGGTTAACTAGTGACTTTTTTCACGTTTTTCATGTAGTTTGATACTACGTAAATATATTCATTTTTACCAATATTTCGATTTTATTTCATGTAGTATCACGATATGTGATTTGGCCTTCAAATCTCAGAATTTCGCATAATGTTGCATTTTAAGCAAGTTTTCTTACATTTTGTTTCGTACGAAAAATCATCGAATTTAGCATTATTTTGACGTTTATCATCCCCTTTTCCTTTATATTATTTAAACAAAATATCATCGAATTACGCAATATTTTGCCGTTTTTCCACGTTTTTGTGAATTTTCAGTCTATATGTATTAATTCACTATATATACGATAAAAATGATGCAAACACATAATTGATTAGATAATAACCTTAAATACTTCATTTTCAATCAACTCTTTGTTTTTCGTTAAAATACTGAGAAAGATATTGAAAAGGGGAGAAGTTCTGTTTTTATTGCATATATCGACGTATCAGCCGGATTAGAGCGGTTTTACGTGTACATCTTCCCTCGGTAATATAAACGGAAAATCAGGAACATTTTAGTTAATTGTAATGAAAACACATTGATTTTTATCATTTGTATTGGAAACAACATTGTCATGTCTTTTCTTCGATCTAAATAATACGAAACCTCACTCTATGATTTGAAGTTAAAATCCTCAAATATGGTTATATATTGACTTTTTTCACGTTTTTCATGTAGTTTGATATTACGTAAGTATATTCATTTTTACCAGTATTTCGATACTATTTCATGTAGTATCACGATATGTGATTTAGCCTTCATATCTCAGAATTTCGCATAATATTGCATTTTAAGCAAGTTTTCTTGCATTTTGTTTCGTACGAAAGATCATCGAATTTAGCAATATTTTGACGTTTATCATCCCCTTTTCCTTTATGTGACTTAAACAAAATATCATCGAATTAGGCAATATTTTGCCGTTTTCCACGTTTTTGTGAATTTTCAGTCTATGGGTATTAATTCATATATATACGATAAAAATGATGCAAACCTATAATTGATTAGATAATAACCTTAAATACTTCATTTTCAATCATCTATTTGTTTCTCGTTAAAATACTGAGTAAGATATTGAAAAGGGGAGAAGTTCGGTTTTTATTGCATATATCGACGTTTCAGCCGGATTAGAGCGGTTTTACGTGTACATCTTCCCTCGGTAATATAAACGGAAAATCAGGAACATTTTAGTTAATTCTAATGAAAACACATTGATTTTTATCATTTGCATTGGAAACAACATTGTCATATGTCTTTTCTTGGATCTAAATAATACGAAACCTCGCTCTATGATTTGAAGTTAAAATCCTCAAATATGGTTAACTAGTGACTTTTTTCACGTTTTTCATGTAGTTTGATACTACGTAAATATATTCATTTTTACCAATATTTCGATTTTATTTCATGTAGTATCACGATATGTGATTTGGCCTTCAAATCTCAGAATTTCGCATAATGTTGCATTTTAAGCAAGTTTTCTTGCATTTTGTTTCGTACGAAAAATCATTGAATTTAGCATTATTTTGACGTTTATCATCCCCTTTTCCTTTATATTATTTAAACAAAATATAATCGAATTACGCAATATTTTGCCGTTTTTCCACGTTTTTGTGAATTTTCAGTCTATAGGTATTAATTCATTATATATACGATAAAAATGATGCAAACACATAATTGATTAGATAATAACCTTAAATACTTCATTTTCAATCAACTATTTGTTTCTCGTTAAAATACTGAGTAAGATATTGAAAAGGGGAGAAGTTCTGTTTTTATTGCATATATCGACGTATCAGCCGGATTAGAGCGGTTTTACGTGTACATCTTCCCTCGGTAATATAAACGGAAAATCAGGAACATTTTAGTTATTTGTAATGAAAACACATTGATTTTTATCATTTGTATTGGAAACAATATTGTCATATGTCTTTTCTTGGATCTAAATAATACGAAACCTCGCTCTATGATTTGAAGTTAAAATCCTCATTTATGGTTATATGGTGACTTTTTTCACGTTTTTCATGTAGTTTGATACTACGTAAATATATTCATTTTTACCAATATTTCGATTCTATTTCATGTTGTATCACGATATGTGATTTGGCATTCAAATCTCAGAATTTCGCATAATATTCCATTTTAAGCAAGTTTTCTTGCATTTTGTTTCGAACGAAAAATCATCGAATTTAGCAATATTTTGACGTTTATCATCTTCTTTTCCTTTATGTGACCTAAACAAAATATCATCGAATTAGGCAATATTTTGCCGTTTTCCACGTTTTTGTGAATTTTCAGTCTATGGGTATTAATTCATATATATACGATAAAAATTATGCAAACACATAATTGATTAGATAATAACCTTAAATACTTCATTTTCAATCATCTATTTGTTTCTATTTAAAATACTGAGTAAGATATTGAAAAGGGGAGAAGTTCGGTTTTTATTGCATATATCGACGTTTCAGACGGATTAGAGCGGTTTTACGTGTACATCTTCCCTCGGTAATATAAACGGAAAATCAGGAACATTTTAGTTATTTGTAATGAAAACACATTGATTTTTATCATTTGTATTGGAAACAACATTGTCATATGTCTTTTCTTCGATCTCAATAATACGAAACCTCACTCTGTGATTTGAAGTTAAAATCCTCAAATATGGTTATATATTGACTTTTTTCACGTTTTTCATGTAGTTTGATATTACGTAATTATATTCATTTTTACCAGTATTTCGATACTATTTCATGTAGTATCACGATATGTGATTTGGCCTACAAATCTCAGAATTTCGCATAATATTGCATTTTAAGCAAGTTTTCTTGCATTTTGTTTCGTATGAAAAATCATCGAATTTAGCAATATTTTGACGTTTATCATCCCCTTTTCCTTTATGTGACTTAAACAAAATACCTTCGAATTAGGCAATATTTTGCCGTTTTCCACGTTTTTGTGAAGATTCAGTCTATGATAATTAATTCATATATATACGATAAAAATTATGCAAACACATAATTGATTAGATAATAACCTTAAATACTTCATTTTCAATCATCTATTTGTTTCTATTTAAAATACTGAGTAAGATATTGAAAAGGGGAGAAGTTCGGTTTTTATTGCATATATCGACGTTTCAGACGGATTAGAGCGGTTTTACGTGTACATCTTCCCTCGGTAATATAAACGGAAAATCAGGAACATTTTAGTTATTTGTAATGAAAACACATTGATTTTTATCATTTGTATTGGAAACAATATTGTCATATGTCTTTTCTTGGATCTAAATAATACGAAACCTCGCTCTATGATTTGAAGTTAAAATCCTCATTTATGGTTATATGGTGACTTTTTTCACGTTTTTCATGTAGTTTGATACTACGTAAATATATTCATTTTTACCAATATTTCGATTCTATTTCATGTTGTATCACGATATGTGATTTGGCATTCAAATCTCAGAATTTCGCATAATATTCCATTTTAAGCAAGTTTTCTTGCCTTTTGTTTCGAACGAAAAATCATCGAATTTAGCAATATTTTGACGTTTATCATCTTCTTTTCCTTTATGTGACCTAAACAAAATATCATCGAATTAGGCAATATTTTGCCGTTTTCCACGTTTTTGTGAATTTTCAGTCTATGGGTATTAATTCATATATATACGATAAAAATTATGCAAACACATAATTGATTAGATAATAACCTTAAATACTTCATTTTCAATCATCTATTTGTTTCTATTTAAAATACTGAGTAAGATATTGAAAAGGGGAGAAGTTCGGTTTTTATTGCATATATCGACGTTTCAGACGGATTAGAGCGGTTTTACGTGTACATCTTCCCTCGGTAATATAAACGGAAAATCAGGAACATTTTAGTTATTTGTAATGAAAACACATTGATTTTTATCATTTGTATTGGAAACAAAATTGTCATATGTCTTTTCTTGGATCTAAATAATACGAAACCTCGCTCTATGATTTGAAGTTAAAATCCTCATTTATGGTTATATGGTGACTTTTTTCACGTTTTTCATGTAGTTTGATACTACGTAAATATATTCATTTTTACCAATATTTCGATTCTATTTCATGTTGTATCACGATATGTGATTTGGCATTCAAATCTCAGAATTTCGCATAATATTCCATTTTAAGCAAGTTTTCTTGCCTTTTGTTTCGTACGAAAAATCATCGAATTTAGTAATATTTTGACGTTTATCATCCCCTTTTCCTTTATGTGACTTAAACAAAATATCATCGAATTAGGCAATATTTTGCCGTTTTCCACGTTTTTGTGAATTTTCAGTCTATGGGTATTAATTCATATATATACGATAAAAATTATGCAAACACATAATTGATTAGATAATAACCTTAAATACTTCATTTTCAATCATCTATTTGTTTCTATTTAAAATACTGAGTAAGATATTGAAAAGGGGAGAAGTTCGGTTTTTATTGCATATATCGACGTTTTAGCCGGATTAGAGCGGTTTTACGTGTACATCTTCCCTCGGTAATATAAACGGAAAATCAGGAACATTTTAGTTAATTGTAATGAAAACACAATGATTTTTATCATTTGTATTGGAAACAATATTGTCATATGTCTTTTCTTGGATCTAAATAATACGAAACCTGGCTCTATGATTTGAAGTTAAAATCCTCAAATATGGTTAAATGGTGACTTTTTTCACGTTTTTATGTAGTTTGATACTACGTAAATATATTCATTTTTACCAATATTTCGATTCTATTTCGTGTAGTATCACGATATGTGATTTGGCCTTCAAATCTCAGAATTTCGCATAATATTGCATTTTAAGCAAGTTTTCTTGCCTTTTGTTTTATACGAAAAATCATTGAATTTAGCAATATTTTGACGTTTATCATCCCCTTTTCCTTAATGTGACTTAAACAAAATATCATCGAATTAGGCAATATTTTGCCGTTTTTGTGAATTTTCAGTCTATGGGTATTAATTCATATATATACGATAAAAATGATGCAAACCTATAATTGATTAGATAATAACCTTAAATACTTCATTTTCAATCATCTATTTGTTTCTCGTTAAAATACTGAGTAAGATATTGAAAAGGGGAGAAGTTTGGTTTTTATTGCATATATCGACGTTTCAGCCGGATTAGAGCGGTTTTACGTGTACATCTTCCCTCGGTAATATAAACGGAAAATCAGGAACATTTTAGTTAATTGTAATGAAAACACATTGATTTTTATCATTTGTATTGGAAACAACATTGTCATATGTCTTTTCTTCGATCTAAATAATACGAAACCTCACTCTATGATTTGAAGTTAAAATCCTCAAATATGGTTATATATTGACTTTTTCCACGTTTTTCATGTAGTTTGATATTACGTAAATATATTCATTTTTACCAGTATTTCGATACTATTTCATGTAGTATCACGATATGTGATTTAGCCTTCAAATCTCAGAATTTCGCATAATATTGCATTTTAAGCAAGTTTTCTTGCATTTTGTTTCGTACGAAAGATCATCGAATTTAGCAATATTTTGACGTTTATCATCCTCTTTTCCTTTATGTGACTTAAACAAAATACCTTCGAATTAGGCAATATTTTGCCGTTTTCCACGTTTTTGTGAAGATTCAGTCTATGATAATTAATTCATATATATACGATAAAAATTATGCAAACACATAATTGATTAGATAATAACCTTAAATACTTCATTTTCAATCATCTATTTGTTTCTATTTAAAATACTGAGTAAGATATTGAAAAGGGGAGAAGTTCGGTTTTTATTGCATATATCGACGTTTCAGCCGGATTAGAGCGGTTTTACGTGTACATCTTCCCTCGGTAATATAAACGGAAAATCAGGAACATTTTAGTTAATTGTAATGAAAACACATTGATTTTTATCACTTGTATTGGAAAAAATATTGTCATATGTCTTTTCTTGGATCTAAATAATACGAAACCTCGCTCTATGATTTGAAGTTAAAATCCTCATATATGGTTATATGGTGACTTTTTTCACGTTTTTCATGTAGTTTGATACTACGTAAATATATTCATTTTTACCAATATTTCGATTCTATTTCATGTTGTATCACGATATGTGATTTGGCATTCAAATCTCAGAATTTCGCATAATATTCCATTTTAAGCAAGTTTTCTTACATTTTGTTTCGTACGAAAAATCATCGAATTTAGCATTATTTTGACGTTTATCATCCCCTTTTCCTTTATATTATTTAAACAAAATATCATCGAATTACGCAATATTTTGCCGTTTTTCCACGTTTTTGTGAATTTTCAGTCTATAGGTATTAATTCATTATATATACGATAAAAATGATGCAAACACATAATTGATTAGATAATAACCTTAAATACTTCATTTTCAATCAACTCTTTGTTTCTCGTTAAAATACTGAGAAAGATATTGAAAAGGGGAGAAGTTCTGTTTTTATTGCATATATCGACTTATCAGCCGGATTAGAGCGGTTTTACGTGTACATCTTCCCTCGGTAATATAAACGGAAAATCAGGAACATTTTAGTTAATTGTAATGAAAACACATTGATTTTTATCATTTGTATTGGAAACAACATTGTCATATGTCTTTTCTTGGATCTAAATAATACGAAACCTCACTCTATGATTTGAAGTTAAAATCCTCAAATATGGTTATATATTGACTTTTTTCACGTTTTTTATGTAGTTTGATATTACGTAAATATATTCATTTTTACCAGTATTTCGATACTATTTCATGTAGTATCACGATATGTGATTTAGCCTTCAAATCTCAGAATTTCGCATAATATTGCATTTTAAGCAAGTTTTCTTGCATTTTGTTTCGTACGAAAGATCATCGAATTTAGCAATATTTTGACGTTTATCATCCCCTTTTCCTTTATGTGACTTAAACAAAATATCATCGAATTAGGCAATATTTTGCCGTTTTCCACGTTTTTGTGAAATTTCAGTCTATGGGTATTAATTCATATATATACGATAAAAATTATGCAAACACATAATTGATTAGATAATAACCTTAAATACTTCATTTTCAATCATCTATTTGTTTCTATTTAAAATACTGAGTAAGATATTGAAAAGGGGAGAAGTTCGGTTTTTATTGCATATATCGACGTTTCAGCCGGATTAGAGCGGTTTTACGTGTACATCTTCCCTCGGTAATATAAACGGAAAATCAGGAACATTTTAGTTAATTGTAATGAAAACACATTGATTTTTATCATTTGTATTGGAAACAATATTGTCATATGTCTTTTCTTGGATCTAAATAATACGAAACCTCGCTCTATGAATTGAAGTTAAAATCCTCAAATATGGTTAACTAGTGACTTTTTTCACGTTTTTCATGTAGTTTGATACTACGTAAATATATTCATTTTTACCAATATTTCGATTTTATTTCATGTAGTATCACGATATGTGATTTGGCCTTCAAATCTCAGAATTTCGCATAATGTTGCATTTTAAGCAAGTTTTCTTACATTTTGTTTCGTACAAAAAATCATCGAATTTAGCATTATTTTGACGTTTATCATCCCCTTTTCCTTTATATTATTTAAACAAAATATCATCGAATTACGCAATATTTTGCCGTTTTTCCACGTTTTTGTGAATTTTCAGTCTATATGTATTAATTCATTATATATACGATAAAAATGATGCAAACACATAATTGATTAGATAATAACCTTAAATACTTCATTTTCAATCAACTCTTTGTTTCTCGTTAAAATACTGAGAAAGATATTGAAAAGGGGAGAAGTTCTGTTTTTATTGCATATATCGACGTATCAGCCGGATTAGAGCGGTTTTACGTGTACATCTTCCCTCGGTAATATAAACGGAAAATCAGGAACATTTTAGTTAATTGTAATGAAAACACATTGATTTTTATCATTTGTATTGGAAACAACATTGTCATATGTCTTTTCTTCGATCTAAATAATACGAAACCTCACTCTATGATTTGAAGTTAAAATCCTCAAATATGGTTATATATTGACTTTTTTCACGTTTTTCATGTAGTTTGATATTACGTAATTATATTCATTTTTACCAGTATTTCGATACTATTTCATGTAGTATCACGATATGTGATTTGGCCTACAAATCTCAGAATTTCGCATAATATTGCATTTTAAGCAAGTTTTCTTGCATTTTGTTTCGTATGAAAAATCATCGAATTTAGCAATATTTTGACGTTTATCATCCCCTTTTCCTTTATGTGACTTAAACAAAATACCTTCGAATTAGGCAATATTTTGCCGTTTTCCACGTTTTTGTGAAGATTCAGTCTATGATAATTAATTCATATATTATACGATAAAAATTATGCAAACACATAATTGATTAGATAATAACCTTAAATACTTCATTTTCAATCATCTATTTGTTTCTATTTAAAATACTGAGTAAGATATTGAAAAGGGGAGAAGTTCGGTTTTTATTGCATATATCGACGTTTCAGACGGATTAGAGCGGTTTTACGTGTACATCTTCCCTCGGTAATATAAACGGAAAATCAGGAACATTTTAGTTATTTGTAATGAAAACACATTGATTTTTATCATTTGTATTGGAAACAATATTGTCATATGTCTTTTCTTGGATCTAAATAATACGAAACCTCGCTCTATGATTTGAAGTTAAAATCCTCATTTATGGTTATATGGTGACTTTTTTCACGTTTTTCATGTAGTTTGATACTACGTAAATATATTCATTTTTACCAATATTTCGATTCTATTTCATGTTGTATCACGATATGTGATTTGGCATTCAAATCTCAGAATTTCGCATAATATTCCATTTTAAGCAAGTTTTCTTGCCTTTTGTTTCGAACGAAAAATCATCGAATTTAGCAATATTTTGACGTTTATCATCTTCTTTTCCTTTATGTGACTTAAACAAAATATCATCGAATTAGGCAATATTTTGCCGTTTTCCACGTTTTTGTGAATTTTCAGTCTATGGGTATTAATTCATATATATACGATAAAAATTATGCAAACACATAATTGATTAGATAATAACCTTAAATACTTCATTTTCAATCATCTATTTGTTTCTATTTAAAATACTGAGTAAGATATTGAAAAGGGGAGAAGTTCGGTTTTTATTGCATATATCGACGTTTCAGACGGATTAGAGCGGTTTTACGTGTACATCTTCCCTCGGTAATATAAACGGAAAATCAGGAACATTTTAGTTATTTGTAATGAAAACACATTGATTTTTATCATTTGTATTGGAAACAAAATTGTCATATGTCTTTTCTTGGATCTAAATAATACGAAACCTCGCTCTATGATTTGAAGTTAAAATCCTCATTTATGGTTATATGGTGACTTTTTTCACGTTTTTCATGTAGTTTGATACTACGTAAATATATTCATTTTTACCAATATTTCGATTCTATTTCATGTTGTATCACGATATGTGATTTGGCATTCAAATCTCAGAATTTCGCATAATATTCCATTTTAAGCAAGTTTTCTTGCCTTTTGTTTCGTACGAAAAATCATCGAATTTAGTAATATTTTGACGTTTATCATCCCCTTTTCCTTTATGTGACTTAAACAAAATATCATCGAATTAGGCAATATTTTGCCGTTTTCCACGTTTTTGTGAATTTTCAGTCTATGGGTATTAATTCATATATATACGATAAAAATTATGCAAACACATAATTGATTAGATAATAACCTTAAATACTTCATTTTCAATCATCTATTTGTTTCTATTTAAAATACTGAGTAAGATATTGAAAAGGGGAGAAGTTCGGTTTTTATTGCATATATCGACGTTTCAGCCGGATTAGAGCGGTTTTACGTGTACATCTTCCCTCGGTAATATAAACGGAAAATCAGGAACATTTTAGTTAATTGTAATGAAAACACAATGATTTTTATCATTTGTATTGGAAACAATATTGTCATATGTCTTTTCTTGGATCTAAATAATACGAAACCTGGCTCTATGATTTGAAGTTAAAATCCTCAAATATGGTTAAATGGTGACTTTTTTCACGTTTTTATGTAGTTTGATACTACGTAAATATATTCATTTTTACCAATATTTCGATTCTATTTCGTGTAGTATCACGATATGTGATTTGGCCTTCAAATCTCAGAATTTCGCATAATATTGCATTTTAAGCAAGTTTTCTTGCCTTTTGTTTTATACGAAAAATCATTGAATTTAGCAATATTTTGACGTTTATCATCCCCTTTTCCTTAATGTGACTTAAACAAAATATCATCGAATTAGGCAATATTTTGCCGTTTTTGTGAATTTTCAGTCTATGGGTATTAATTCATATATATACGATAAAAATGATGCAAACCTATAATTGATTAGATAATAACCTTAAATACTTCATTTTCAATCATCTATTTGTTTCTCGTTAAAATACTGAGTAAGATATTGAAAAGGGGAGAAGTTTGGTTTTTATTGCATATATCGACGTTTCAGCCGGATTAGAGCGGTTTTACGTGTACATCTTCCCTCGGTAATATAAACGGAAAATCAGGAACATTTTAGTTAATTGTAATGAAAACACATTGATTTTTATCATTTGTATTGGAAACAACATTGTCATATGTCTTTTCTTCGATCTAAATAATACGAAACCTCACTCTATGATTTGAAGTTAAAATCCTCAAATATGGTTATATATTGACTTTTTCCACGTTTTTCATGTAGTTTGATATTACGTAAATATATTCATTTTTACCAGTATTTCGATACTATTTCATGTAGTATCACGATATGTGATTTAGCCTTCAAATCTCAGAATTTCGCATAATATTGCATTTTAAGCAAGTTTTCTTGCATTTTGTTTCGTACGAAAGATCATCGAATTTAGCAATATTTTGACGTTTATCATCCCCTTTTCCTTTATGTGACTTAAACAAAATATCATCGAATTAGGCAATATTTTGCCGTTTTCCACGTTTTTGTGAAATTTCAGTCTATGGTATTAATTCATATATATACGATAAAAATTATGCAAACACATAATTGATTAGATAATAACCTTAAATACTTCATTTTCAATCATCTATTTGTTTCTATTTAAAATACTGAGTAAGATATTGAAAAGGGGAGAAGTTCGGTTTTTATTGCATATATCGACGTTTCAGCCGGATTAGAGCGGTTTTACGTGTACATCTTCCCTCGGTAATATAAACGGAAAATCAGGAACATTTTAGTTAATTGTAATGAAAACACATTGATTTTTATCATTTGTATTGGAAACAATATTGTCATATGTCTTTTCTTGGATCTAAATAATACGAAACCTCGCTCTATGATTTGAAGTTAAAATCCTCAAATATGGTTAACTAGTGACTTTTTTCACGTTTTTCATGTAGTTTGATACTACGTAAATATATTCATTTTTACCAATATTTCGATTTTATTTCATGTAGTATCACGATATGTGATTTGGCCTTCAAATCTCAGAATTTCGCATAATGTTGCATTTTAAGCAAGTTTTCTTACATTTTGTTTCGTACGAAAAATCATCGAATTTAGCATTATTTTGACGTTTATCATCCCCTTTTCCTTTATATTATTTAAACAAAATATCATCGAATTACGCAATATTTTGCCGTTTTTCCACGTTTTTGTGAATTTTCAGTCTATATGTATTAATTCATTATATATACGATAAAAATGATGCAAACACATAATTGATTAGATAATAACCTTAAATACTTCATTTTCAATCAACTCTTTGTTTCTCGTTAAAATACTGAGAAAGATATTGAAAAGGGGAGAAGTTCTGTTTTTATTGCATATATCGACGTATCAGCCGGATTAGAGCGGTTTTACGTGTACATCTTCCCTCGGTAATATAAACGGAAAATCAGGAACATTTTAGTTAATTGTAATGAAAACACATTGATTTTTATCATTTGTATTGGAAACAACATTGTCATATGTCTTTTCTTCGATCTAAATAATACGAAACCTCACTCTATGATTTGAAGTTAAAATCCTCAAATATGGTTATATATTGACTTTTTTCACGTTTTTCATGTAGTTTGATATTACGTAATTATATTCATTTTTACCAGTATTTCGATACTATTTCATGTAGTATCACGATATGTGATTTGGCCTTCAAATCTCAGAATTTCGCATAATATTGCATTTTAAGCAAGTTTTCTTGCATTTTGTTTCGTACGAAAAATCATCGAATTTAGCAATATTTTGACGTTTATCATCCCCTTTTCCTTTATGTGACTTAAACAAAATACCTTCGAATTAGGCAATATTTTGCCGTTTTCCACGTTTTTGTGAAGATTCAGTCTATGATAATTAATTCATATATATACGATAAAAATTATGCAAACACATAATTGATTAGATAATAACCTTAAATACTTCATTTTCAATCATCTATTTGTTTCTATTTAAAATACTGAGTAAGATATTGAAAAGGGGAGAAGTTCGGTTTTTATTGCATATATCGACGTTTCAGACGGATTAGAGCGGTTTTACGGTGTACATCTTCCCTCGGTAATATAAACGGAAAATCAGGAACATTTTAGTTATTTGTAATGAAAACACATTGATTTTTATCATTTGTATTGGAAACAATATTGTCATATGTCTTTTCTTGGATCTAAATAATACGAAACCTCGCTCTATGATTTGAAGTTAAAATCCTCATTTATGGTTATATGGTGACTTTTTTCACGTTTTTCATGTAGTTTGATACTACGTAAATATATTCATTTTTACCAATATTTCGATTCTATTTCATGTTGTATCACGATATGTGATTTGGCATTCAAATCTCAGAATTTCGCATAATATTCCATTTTAAGCAAGTTTTCTTGCCTTTTGTTTCGTACGAAAAATCATCGAATTTAGCAATATTTTGACGTTTATCATCTTCTTTTCCTTTATGTGACTTAAACAAAATATCATCGAATTAGGCAATATTTTGCCGTTTTCCACGTTTTTGTGAATTCTCAGTCTATGGGTATTAATTCATATATATACGATAAAAATTATGCAAACACATAATTGATTAGATAATAACCTTAAATACTTCATTTTCAATCATCTATTTGTTTCTATTTAAAATACTGAGTAAGATATTGAAAAGGGGAGAAGTTCGGTTTTTATTGCATATATCGACGTTTCAGACGGATTAGAGCGGTTTTACGTGTACATCTTCCCTCGGTAATATAAACGGAAAATCAGGAACATTTTAGTTATTTGTAATGAAAACACATTGATTTTTATCATTTGTATTGGAAACAATATTGTCATATGTCTTTTCTTGGATCTAAATAATACGAAACCTCGCTCTATGATTTGAAGTTAAAATCCTCATTTATGGTTATATGGTGACTTTTTTCACGTTTTTCATGTAGTTTGATACTACGTAAATATATTCATTTTTACCAATATTTCGATTCTATTTCATGTTAGTATCACGATATGTGATTTGGCATTCAAATCTCAGAATTTCGCATAATATTGCCATTTTAAGCAAGTTTTCTTGCCTTTTGTTTCGTACGAAAAATCATCGAATTTAGCAATATTTTGACGTTTATCATCCCCTTTTCCTTATGTGACTTAAACAAAATATCATCGAATTAGGCAATATTTTGCCGTTTTCCACGTTTTTGTGAATTTTCAGTCTATGGGTATTAATTCATATATATACGATAAAAATTATGCAAACACATAATTGATTAGATAATAACCTTAAATACTTCATTTTCAATCATCTATTTGTTTCTATTTAAAATACTGAGTAAGATATTGAAAAGGGGAGAAGTTCGGTTTTTATTGCATATATCGACGTTTCAGCCGGATTAGAGCGGTTTTACGTGTACATCTTCCCTCGGTAATATAAACGGAAAATCAGGAACATTTTAGTTAATTGTAATGAAAACACATTGATTTTTATCATTTGTATTGGAAACAACATTGTCATATGTCTTTTCTTCGATCTAAATAATACGAAACCTCACTCTATGATTTGAAGTTAAAATCCTCAAATATGGTTATATATTGACTTTTTTCACGTTTTTCATGTAGTTTGATATTACGTAAATTATATTCATTTTTACCAGTATTTCGATACTATTTCATGTAGTATCACGATATGTGATTTGGCCTTCAAATCTCAGAATTTCGCATAATATTGCATTTTAAGCAAGTTTTCTTGCCTTTTGTTTAGTACGAAAAATCATCGAATTTAGCAATATTTTGACGTTTATCATCCCCTTTTCCTTAATGTGACTTAAACAAAATATCATCGAATTAGGCAATATTTTGCCGTTCACGTTTTTGTGAATTTTCAGTCTATGGGTATTAATTCATATATATACGATAAAAATGATGCAAACACTATAATTGATTAGATAATAACCTTAAATACTTCATTTTCAATCATCTAATTTGTTTCTCGTTAAAATACTGAGTAAGATATTGAAAAGGGGAGAAGTTCTGTTTTTATTGCATATATCGACGTATCAGCCGGATTAGAGCGGTTTTACGTGTACATCTTCCCTCGGTAATATAAACGGAAAATCAGGAACATTTTAGTTAATTGTAATGAAAACACATTGATTTTTATCATTTGTATTGGAAACAACATTGTCATATGTCTTTTCTTCGATCTAAATAATACGAAACCTCACTCTATGATTTGAAGTTAAAATCCTCAATATGGTTATATATTGACTTTTTTCACGTTTTTCATGTAGTTTGATATTACGTAAATATATTCATTTTTACCAGTATTTCGATACTATTTCATGTAGTATCACGATATGTGATTTGGCCTTCAAATCTCAGAATTTCGCATAATATTGCATTTTAAGCAAGTTTTCTTGCATTTTGTTTCGTACGAAAAATCATCGAATTTAGCAATATTTTGACGTTTATCATCCCCTTTTCCTTTATGTGACTTAAACAAAATATCATCGAATTAGGCAATATTTTGCCGTTTTCCACGTTTTTGTGAATTTTCAGTCTATGGGTATTAATTCATATATATACGATAAAAATGATGCAAACCTATAATTGATTAGATAATAACCTTAAATACTTCATTTTCAATCATCTATTTGTTTCTCGTTAAAATACTGAGTAAGATATTGAAAAGGGGAGAAGTTCGGTTTTTATTGCATATATCGACGTTTCAGCCGGATTAGAGCGGTTTTACGTGTACATCTTCCCTCGGTAATATAAACGGAAAATCAGGAACATTTTAGTTAATTCTAATGAAAACACATTGATTTTTATCATTTGTATTGGAAACAACATTGTCATATGTCTTTTCTTGGATCTAAATAATACGAAACCTCGCTCTATGATTTGAAGTTAAAATCCTCAAATATGGTTAACTAGTGACTTTTTTCAAGTTTTTCATGTAGTTTGATACTACGTAAATATATTCATTTTTACCAATATTTCGATTTATTTCATGTAGTATCACGATATGTGATTTGGCCTTCAAATCTCAGAATTTTGCATAATGTTGCATTTTAAGCAAGTTTTCTTGCATTTTGTTTCGTACGAAAAATCATCGAATTTAGCATTATTTTGACGTTTATCATCCCCTTTTCCTTTATATTATTTAAACAAAATATCATCGAATTACGCAATATTTTGCCGTTTTTCCACGTTTTTGTGAATTTTCAGTCTATAGGTATTAATTCATTATATATACGATAAAAATGATGCAAACACATAATTGATTAGATAATAACCTTAAATACTTCATTTTCAATCAACTATTTGTTTCTCGTTAAAATACTGAGCAAGATATTGAAAAGGGGAGAAGTTCTGTTTTTATTGCATATATCGACGTTTCAGCCGGAATAGAGCGAGTTTACGTGTACATCTTCCATCGGTAATATTAACGGAAAATCAGGAACATTTTAGTTAATACTAATGAAAACACATTGATTTTTATCATTTGTATTGGAAACAACATTGTCATATGTCTTTTCTTGGATCTAAATAATACGAAACCTCGCTCTATGATTTGAAGTTAAAATCCTCAAATATGGTTAAATAGTGACTTTTTTCACGTTTTTCATGTAGTTTGATACTACGTTAATATATTCATTTTTACCAATTTTTCGATTTTATTTCATGTAGTATCACGATATGTGATTTGGCCTTCAAATCTCAGAATTTCGCATAATATTGCATTTTAAGCAAGTTTTCTTGCATTTTGTTTCGTACGAAAAATCATCGAATTTAGCAATATTTTGACTTTTATCATCCCCTTTTCCTTTATTTGATTTAAACAAAATATCATCGAATTACGCAATATTTTGCCGTTTTTCTACGTTTTTGTGAATTTTCAGTCTATAGGTATTAATTCATTATATATACGATAAAAATGATGCAAACACATAATTGATTAGATAATAACCTTAAATACTTCATTTTCAATCAACTATTTGTTTCTCGTTAAAATACTGAGTAAGATATTGAAAAGGGGAGAAGTTCTGTTTTTATTGCATATATCGAAGTATCAGCCGGATTAGAGCGGTTTTACGTGTACATCTTCCCTCGGTAATATAAACGGAAAATCAGGAACATTTTAGTTAATTGTAATGAAAACACATTGATTTTTATCATTTGTATTGGAAACAACATTGTCATATGTCTTTTCTTCGATCTAAATAATACGAAACCTCACTCTATGATTTGAAGTTAAAACCCTCAAATATGGTTATGTATTGACTTTTTTCACGTTTTTCATGTAGTTTGATATTACGTAAATATATTCATTTTTACCAGTATTTCGATACTATTTCATGTAGTATCACGATATGTGATTTGGCCTTCAAATCTCAGAATTTCGCATAATATTGCATTTTAAGCAAGTTTTCTTGCATTTTGTTTCGTACGAAAAATCATCGAATTTAGCAATATTTTGACGTTTATCATCCCCTTTTCCTTTATGTGACTTAAACAAAATACCTTCGAATTAGGCAATATTTTGCCGTTTTCTACGTTTTTGTGAAGATTCAGTCTATGATAATTAATTCATATATATACGATAAAAATTATGCAAACACATAACCTTATATACTTCATTTTCAATCATCTATTTGTTTCTCGTTAAAATACTGAGTAAGATATTGAAAAGGGGAGAAGTTCGGTTTTTATTGCATATATCGACGTTTCAGCCGGATTAGAGCGGTTTTACGTGTATATCTTCCCTCGGTAATATAAACGGAAAATCAGGAACATTTTAGTTAATTGTAATGATTGATTTTTATCATTTGTATTGGAAACAACATTGTCATATGTCTTTTCTTGGATCTAAATAATACGAAACCTCGCTCTATGATTTGAAGTTAAAATCCTCAAATATGGTTATATGGTGACTTTTTTCACGTTTTTCATGTAGTTTGATACTACGTAAATATATTCATTTTCACCAATATTTCGATTCTATTTCATGTTGTATCACGATATGTGATTTGGCATTCAAATCTCAGAATTTCGCATAATATTCCATTTTAAGCAAGTTTTCTTGCCTTTTGTTTCGTATGAAAAATCATCGAATTTAGCAATATTTTGACGTTTATCATCCCCTTTTCCTTTATGTGACTTAAACAAAATATCATCGAATTAGGCAATATTTTGCCGTTTTCCACGTTTTTGTGAATTTTCAGTCTATGGGTATTAATTCATATATATACGATAAAAATGATGCAAACACATAATTGATTAGATAATAACCTTAAATACTTCATTTTCAATCAACTATTTGTTTCTCGTTAAAATACTGAGTAAGATATTGAAAAGGGGAGAAGTTCGGTTTTTATTGCATATATCGACGTATCAGCCGGATTAGAGCGGTTTTACGTGTACATCTTCCCTCGGTAATATAAACGGAAAATCAGGAACATTTTAGGTAATTGTAATGATTGATTTTTATCATTTGTATTGGAAACAACATTGTCATATGTCTTTTCTTGGATCTAAATAATACGAAACCTCGCTCTATGATTTGAAGTTAAAATCCTCATTTATGGTTATATGGTGACTTTTTTCACGTTTTTCATGTAGTTTGATACTACGTAAATATATTCATTTTTACCAATATTTCGATTCTATTTCATGTAGTATCACGATATGTGATTTGGCCTTCAAATCTCAGAATTTCGCATAATATTGCATTTTAAGCAAGTTTTCTTGCATTTTGTTTCGTACGAAAAATCATCAAATTTAGCAATATTTTGACGTTTATCATCCCCCTTTTCCTTTATTTGATTTAAACAAAATATCATCGAATTTCGCAATATTTTGCCGTTTTTCTACGTTTTTGTGAATTTTCAGTCTATAAATATTAATTCATTATATATACGATAAAAATGATGCAAACACATAATTGATTAGATAATAACCTTAAATACTTCATTTTCAATCAACTATTTCTTTCTCGTTAAAATACTGAGTAAGATATTGAAAAGGGGAGAAGTTATGTTTTTATTGCATATATCAACGTATCAGCCTGATTAGAGCGGTTTTACGTGTACATCTTCCCTCGGTAATATAAACGGAAAATTAGGAACATTTTAGTTAATTCTAATGAAAACACATTGATTTTTATCATTTGTATTGGAAACAACATTGTCATATGTCTTTTCTTGGATCTAAATAATACGAAACCTCGCTCTATGATTTGAAGTTAAAATCCTCAAATATGGTTAAATGGTGACTTTTTTCACGTTTTTCATGTAGTTTGATACTACGTAAATATATTCATTTTTACCAATATTTCGATTCTATTTCATGTAGTATCACGATATGTGATTTGGCCTTCAAATCTCAGAATTTCGCATAATATTGCATTTTAAGCAAGTTTTCTTGCCTTTTGTTTCGTACGAAAAATCATCGAATTTAGCAATATTTTGACGTTTATCATCCCTTTTTCCTTTATGTGACTTAAACAAAATATCATCGAATTAGGCAATATTTTGCCGTTTTCCACGTTTTTGTGAATTTTAAGTCTATGGGTATTAATTCATATATGTACGATAAAAATGATGCAAACCTATAATTGATTAGATAATAACCTTAAATACTTCATTTTCAATCATCTATTTGTTTCTCGTTAAAATACTGAGTAAGATATTGAAAAGGGGAGAAGTTCGGTTTTTATTGCATATATCGACGTTTCAGCCGGATTAGAGCGGTTTTACGTGTACATCTTCCCTCGGTAATATAAACGGAAAATCAGGAACATTTTAGTTAATTCTAATGAAAACACATTGATTTTTATCATTTGTATTGGAAACAACATTGTCATATGTCTTTTCTTGGATCTAAATAATACGAAACCTCGCTCTATGATTTGAAGTTAAAATCCTCAAATATGGTTAACTAGTGACTTTTTTCACGTTTTTCATGTAGTTTGATATTACGTAAATATATTCATTTTTACCAATATTTCGATTTTATTTCATGTAGTATCACGATATGTGATTTGGCCTTCAAATCTCAGAATTTCGCATAATGTTGCATTTTAAGCAAGTTTTCTTGCATTTTGTTTCGTACGAAAAATCATCGAATTTAGCATTATTTTGACGTTTATCATACCCTTTTCCTTTATATTATTTAAACAAAATATCATCAAATTACGCAATATTTGGCCGTTTTTCCACGTTTTTGTGAATTTTCAGTCTATAGGTATTAATTCATTATATATACGATAAAAATGATGCAAACACATAATTGATTAGATAATAACCTTAAATACTTCATTTTCAATCAACTATTTGTTTCTCGTTAAAATACTGAGCAAGATATTGAAAAGGGGAGAAGTTCTGTTTTTATTGCATATATCGACGCTTCAGCCGGAATAGAGCGATTTTCGTGTACATCTTCCATCGGTAATATTAACGGAAAATCAAGAACATTTTAGTTAATACTAATGAAAACACATTGATTTTTATCATTTGTATTGGAAACAACATTGTCATATGTCTTTTCTTGGATCTAAATAATACGAAACCTCGCTCTATGATTTGAAGTTAAAATCCTGAAATATGGATAACTAGTGACTTTTTTCACGTTTTTCATGTAGTTTGATATTACGTAAATATATTAATTTTTACCAATATTTCGATTTTATTTCATGTAGTATCACGATATGTGATTTGGCCTTCAAATCTCAGAATTTCGCATTATATTGCATTTTAAGCAAGTTTTCTTGCATTTTGTGTCGTACGAAAAATCATCGAATTTAGCAATATTTTGACGTTTATCATCCCCTTTTCCTTTATGTGACTTAAACAAAATACCTTCGAATTACGCAATATTTTGCCGTTTTCCACGTTTTTGTGAATATTCAGTCTATGGGTATTAATTCATATATATACGATAAAAATTATGCAAACACATAATTGATTAGATAATAACCTTAAATACTTCATTTTCAATCATCTATTTGTTTCTATTTAAAATCCTGAGTAAGATATTGAAAAGGGGAGAAGTTCGGTTTTTATTGCATATATCGACGTTTCAGCCGGATTAGAGCGGTTTTACGTGTACATCTTCCCTCGGTAATATAAACGGAAAAGCAGGAACATTTTAGTTAATTGTAATGAAAACACATTGATTTTTATCATTTGTATTGGAAACAATATTGTCATATGTCTTTTCTTGGATCTAAATAATACGAAACCTCGCTCTATGATTTGAAGTTAAAATCCTCAAATATGGTTAAATGGTGACTTTTTTCACGTTTTTCATGTAGTTTGATACTACGTTAATATATTCATTTTTACCAATATTTCGATTCTATTTCATGTAGTATCACGATATGTGATTTGGCCTTCAAATCTCAGAATTTCGCATAATATTGCATTTTAAGCAAGTTTTCTTGCCTTTTGTTTCGTACGAAAAATCATCGAATTTAGCAATATTTTGACGTTTATCATCCCCTCTTCCTTTATTTGATTTGAACAAAATATCATCGAATTACGCAATATTTTGCCGTTTTTCCACGTTTTTGTGAATTTTCAGTCTATAGGTATTAATTCATTATATATACGATAAAAATGATGCAAACACATAATTGATTAGATAATAACCTTAAATACTTCATTTTCAATCAACTATTTGTTTCTCGTTAAAATACTGAGCAAGATATTGAAAAGGGGAGAAGTTCTGTTTTTATTGCATATATCGACGTTTCAGCCGGAATAGAGCGATTTTCGTGTACATCTTCCATCGGTAATATTAACGGAAAATCAAGAACATTTTAGTTAATACTAATGAAAACACATTGATTTTTATCATTTGTATTGGAAACAACATTGTCATATGTCTTTTCTTGGATCTAAATAATACGAAACCTCGCTCTATGATTTGAAGTTAAAATCCTCAAATATGGTTAAATAGTGACTTTTTTCACGTTTTTCATGTAGTTTGATACTACGTAAATATATTCATTTTACCAATTTTTCGATTTTATTTCATGTAGTATCACGATATGTGATTTGGCCTTCAAATCTCAGAATTTCGCATAATATTGCATTTTAAGCAAGTTTTCTTGCATTTTGTTTCGTACAAAAAATCATCGAATTTAGCAATATTTTGACGTTTATCATCCCCTCTTCCTTTATTTGATTTGAACAAAATATCATCGAATTACGCAATATTTTGCCGTTTATCCACGTTTTTGTGAATTTTCAGTCTATAGGTATTAATTCATTATATATACGATAAAAATTATGCAAACACATAATTGATTAGATAATAACCTTAAATACTTCATTTTCAATCATCTATTTGTTTCTCGTTAAAATACTGAGTAAGATATTGAAAAGGGGAGAAGTTCGGTTTTTATTGCATATATCGACGTTTCAGCCGAATTGGAGCGGTTTTACGTGTACATCTTCCCTCGGTAATATAAACGGAAAATCAGGAACATTTTAGTTAATTCTAATGAAAATACATTGATTTTTATCATTTGTATTTGAAACAACATTGTCATATGTCTTTTCTTGGATCTAAATAATACGAAACCTCGCTCTATGATTTGAAGTAAAAATCCTCAAATATGGTTAACTAGTGACTTTTTCACGTTTTTCATGTAGTTTGATATTACGTAAATATATTGATTTTTACCAATATTTCGATTTTATTTCATGTAGTATCACGATATGTGATTTGGCCTTCAAATCTCAGAATTTCGCATAATGTTGCATTTTAAGCAAGTTTTCTTGCATTTTGTTTCGTACGAAAAATCATCGAATTTAGCATTATTTTGACGTTTATCATCCCCTTTTCCTTTATATTATTTCAACAAAATACCTTCGAATTACGCAATATTTTGCCGTTTTCCACGTTTTTGTGAATATTCAGTCTATGGGTATTAATTCAGTATATATACGATAAAAATGATGCAAACACATAATTGATTAGATAATATCCTTAAATACTTCATTTTCAATCAACTATTTGTTTCTCGTTAAAATACTGAGCAAGATATTGAAAAGGGGAGAAGTTCTGTTTTTATTGCATATATCGACGTTTCAGCCGGAATAGAGCGATTTTCGTGTACATCTTCCATCGGTAATATTAACGGAAAATCAAGAACATTTTAGTTAATACTAATGAAAACACATTGATTTTTATCATTTGTATTGGAAACAACATTGTCATATGTCTTTTCTTGGATCTAAATAATACGAAACCTCACTCTATGATTTGAAGTTAAAATCCTCAAATATGGTTATATATTGACTTTTTTCACGTTTTTCATGTAGTTTGATATTACGTAAATATATTCATTTTTACCAATATTTCGATACTATTTCATGTAGTATTACGATATGTGATTTGGCCTTCAAATCTCAGAATTTCGCATTATATTGCATTTTAAGCAAGTTTTCTTGCATTTTGTGTCGTACGAAAAATCATCGAATTTAGCAATATTTTGACGTTTATCATCCCCTTTTCCTTTATGTGACTTAAACAAAATACCTTCGAATTACGCAATATTTTGCCGTTTTCCACGTTTTTGTGAATATTCAGTCTATGGGTATTAATTCATATATATACGATAAAAATTATGCAAACACATAATTGATTAGATAATAACCTTAAATACTTCATTTTCAATCATCTATTTGTTTCTATTTAAAATCCTGAGTAAGATATTGAAAAGGGGAGAAGTTCGGTTTTTATTGCATATATCGACGTTTCAGCCGGATTAGAGCGGTTTTACGTGTACATCTTCCCTCGGTAATATAAACGGAAAAGCAGGAACATTTTAGTTAATTCTAATGAAAACACATTGATTTTTATCATTTGTATTGGAAACAACATTGTCATATGTCTTTTCTTGGATCTAAATAATACGAAACCTCGCTCTATGATTTGAAGTTAAAATCCTGAAATATGGATAACTAGTGACTTTTTTCACGTTTTTCATGTAGTTTGATATTACGTAAATATATTCATTTTTACCAATATTTCGATTTTATTTCATGTAGTATCACGATATGTGATTTGGCCTTCAAATCTCAGAATTTCGCATAATATTGCATTTTAAGCAAGTTTTCTTGCATTTTGTTTCGTACGAAAAATCATCGAATTTAGCAATATTTTGACTTTTATCATCCCCTTTTCCTTTATTTGATTTAAACAAAATATCATCGAATTACGCAATATTTTGCCGTTTTTCTACGTTTTTGTGAATTTTCAGTCTATAGGTATTAATTCATTATATATACGATAAAAATGATGCAAACACATAATTGATTAGATAATAACCTTAAATACGTCATTTTCAATCAACTATTTGTTTCTCGTTAAAATACTGAGTAAGATATTGAAAAGGGGAGAAGTTCTGTTTTTATTGCATATATCGAAGTATCAGCCGGATTAGAGCGGTTTTACGTGTACATCTTCCCTCGGTAATATAAACGGAAAATCAGGAACATTTTAGTTAATTGTAATGAAAACACATTGATTTTTATCATTTGTATTGGAAACAACATTGTCATATGTCTTTTCTTCGATCTAAATAATACGAAACCTCACTCTATGATTTGAAGTTAAAACCCTCAAATATGGTTATGTATTGACTTTTTTCACGTTTTTCATGTAGTTTGATATTACGTAAATATATTCATTTTTACCAGTATTTCGATACTATTTCATGTAGTATCACGATATGTGATTTGGCCTTCAAATCTCAGAATTTCGCATAATATTGCATTTTAAGCAAGTTTTCTTGCATTTTGTTTCGTACGAAAAATCATCGAATTTAGCAATATTTTGACGTTTATCATCCCCTTTTCCTTTATGTGACTTAAACAAAATACCTTCGAATTAGGCAATATTTTGCCGTTTTCTACGTTTTTGTGAAGATTCAGTCTATGATAATTAATTCATATATATACGATAAAAATTATGCAAACACATAACCTTATATACTTCATTTTCAATCATCTATTTGTTTCTCGTTAAAATTCTGAGTAAGATATTGAAAAGGGGAGAAGTTCGGTTTTTATTGCATATATCGACGTTTCAGCCGGATTAGAGCGGTTTTACGTGTATATCTTCCCTCGGTAATATAAACGGAAAATCAGGAACATTTTAGTTAATTGTAATGATTGATTTTTATCATTTGTATTGGAAACAACATTGTCATATGTCTTTTCTTGGATCTAAATAATACGAAACCTCGCTCTATGATTTGAAGTTAAAATCCTCAAATATGGTTATATGGTGACTTTTTTCACGTTTTTCATGTAGTTTGATACTACGTAAATATATTCATTTTCACCAATATTTCGATTCTATTTCATGTTGTATCACGATATGTGATTTGGCATTCAAATCTCAGAATTTCGCATAATATTCCATTTTAAGCAAGTTTCCTTCCCTTTTGTTTCATATGAAAAATCATCGAATTTAGCAATATTTTGACGTTTATCATCCCCTTTTCCTTTATGTGACTTAAACAAAATATCATCGAATTAGGCAATATTTTGCCGTTTTCCACGTTTTTGTGAATTTTCAGTCTATGGGTATTAATTCATATATATACGATAAAAATGATGCAAACACATAATTGATTAGATAATAACCTTAAATACTTCATTTTCAATCAACTATTTGTTTCTCGTTAAAATACTGAGTAAGATATTGAAAAGGGGAGAAGTTCGGTTTTTATTGCATATATCGACGTATCAGCCGGATTAGAGCGGTTTTACGTGTACATCTTCCCTCGGTAATATAAACGGAAAATCAGGAACATTTTAGGTAATTGTAATGATTGATTTTTATCATTTGTATTGGAAACAACATTGTCATATGTCTTTTCTTGGATCTAAATAATACGAAACCTCGCTCTATGATTTGAAGTTAAAATCCTCATTTATGGTTATATGGTGACTTTTTTCACGTTTTTCATGTAGTTTGATACTACGTAAATATATTCATTTTTACCAATATTTCGATTCTATTTCATGTAGTATCACGATATGTGATTTGGCCTTCAAATCTCAGAATTTCGCATAATATTGCATTTTAAGCAAGTTTTCTTGCATTTTGTTTCGTACGAAAAATCATCAAATTTAGCAATATTTTGACGTTTATCATCCCCCTTTTCCTTTATTTGATTTAAACAAAATATCATCGAATTTCGCAATATTTTGCCGTTTTTCTACGTTTTTGTGAATTTTCAGTCTATAAATATTAATTCATTATATATACGATAAAAATGATGCAAACACATAATTGATTAGATAATAACCTTAAATACTTCATTTTCAATCAACTATTTCTTTCTCGTTAAAATACTGAGTAAGATATTGAAAAGGGGAGAAGTTATGTTTTTATTGCATATATCAACGTATCAGCCTGATTAGAGCGGTTTTACGTGTACATCTTCCCTCGGTAATATAAACGGAAAATTAGGAACATTTTAGTTAATTCTAATGAAAACACATTGATTTTTATCATTTGTATTGGAAACAACATTGTCATATGTCTTTTCTTGGATCTAAATAATACGAAACCTCGCTCTATGATTTGAAGTTAAAATCCTCAAATATGGTTAACTAGTGACTTTTTTCACGTTTTTCATGTAGTTTGATATTACGTAAATATATTCATTTTTACCAATATTTCGATTTTATTTCATGTAGTATCACGATATGTGATTTGGCCTTCAAATCTCAGAATTTCGCATAATGTTGCATTTTAAGCAAGTTTTCTTGCATTTTGTTTCGTACGAAAAATCATCGAATTTAGCATTATTTTGACGTTTATCATACCCTTTTCCTTTATATTATTTAAACAAAATATCATCAAATTACGCAATATTTGGCCGTTTTTCCACGTTTTTGTGAATTTTCAGTCTATAGGTATTAATTCATTATATATACGATAAAAATGATGCAAACACATAATTGATTAGATAATAACCTTAAATACTTCATTTTCAATCAACTATTTGTTTCTCGTTAAAATACTGAGCAAGATATTGAAAAGGGGAGAAGTTCTGTTTTTATTGCATATATCGACGCTTCAGCCGGAATAGAGCGATTTTCGTGTACATCTTCCATCGGTAATATTAAGGGAAAATCAAGAACATTTTAGTTAATACTAATGAAAACACATTGATTTTTATCATTTGTATTGGAAACAACATTGTCATATGTCTTTTCTTGGATCTAAATAATACGAAACCTCGCTCTATGATTTGAAGTTAAAATCCTGAAATATGGATAACTAGTGACTTTTTTCACGTTTTTCATGTAGTTTGATATTACGTAAATATATTCATTTTTACCAATATTTCGATTTTATTTCATGTAGTATCACGATATGTGATTTGGCCTTCAAATCTCAGAATTTCGCATTATATTGCATTTTAAGCAAGTTTTCTTGCATTTTGTGTCGTACGAAAAATCATCGAATTTAGCAATATTTTGACGTTTATCATCCCCTTTTCCTTTATGTGACTTAAACAAAATACCTTCGAATTACGCAATATTTTGCCGTTTTCCACGTTTTTGTGAATATTCAGTCTATGGGTATTAATTCATATATATACGATAAAAATTATGCAAACACATAATTGATTAGATAATAACCTTAAATACTTCATTTTCAATCATCTATTTGTTTCTATTTAAAATCCTGAGTAAGATATTGAAAAGGGGAGAAGTTCGGTTTTTATTGCATATATCGACGTTTCAGCCGGATTAGAGCGGTTTTACGTGTACATCTTCCCTCGGTAATATAAACGGAAAAGCAGGAACATTTTAGTTAATTGTAATGAAAACACATTGATTTTTATCATTTGTATTGGAAACAATATTGTCATATGTCTTTTCTTGGATCTAAATAATACGAAACCTCGCTCTATGATTTGAAGTTAAAATCCTCAAATATGGTTAAATGGTGACTTTTTTCTCGTTTTTCATGTAGTTTGATACTACGTTAATATATTCATTTTTACCAATATTTCGATTCTATTTCATGTAGTATCACGATATGTGATTTGGCCTTCAAATCTCAGAATTTCGCATAATATTGCATTTTAAGCAAGTTTTCTTGCCTTTTGTTTCGTACGAAAAATCATCGAATTTAGCAATATTTTGACGTTTATCATCCCCTCTTCCTTTATTTGATTTGAACAAAATATCATCGAATTACGCAATATTTTGCCGTTTTTCCACGTTTTTGTGAATTTTCAGTCTATAGGTATTAATTCATTATATATACGATAAAAATGATGCAAACACATAATTGATTAGATAATAACCTTAAATACTTCATTTTCAATCAACTATTTGTTTCTCGTTAAAATACTGAGCAAGATATTGAAAAGGGGAGAAGTTCTGTTTTTATTGCATATATCGACGTTTCAGCCGGAATAGAGCGATTTTCGTGTACATCTTCCATCGGTAATATTAACGGAAAATCAAGAACATTTTAGTTAATACTAATGAAAACACATTGATTTTTATCATTTGTATTGGAAACAACATTGTCATATGTCTTTTCTTGGATCTAAATAATACGAAACCTCGCTCTATGATTTGAAGTTAAAATCCTCAAATATGGTTAAATAGTGACTTTTTTCACGTTTTTCATGTAGTTTGATACTACGTAAATATATTCATTTTACCAATTTTTCGATTTTATTTCATGTAGTATCACGATATGTGATTTGGCCTTCAAATCTCAGAATTTCGCATAATATTGCATTTTAAGCAAGTTTTCTTGCATTTTGTTTCGTACAAAAAATCATCGAATTTAGCAATATTTTGACGTTTATCATCCCCTCTTCCTTTATTTGATTTGAACAAAATATCATCGAATTACGCAATATTTTGCCGTTTATCCACGTTTTTGTGAATTTTCAGTCTATAGGTATTAATTCATTATATATACGATAAAAATTATGCAAACACATAATTGATTAGATAATAACCTTAAATACTTCATTTTCAATCATCTATTTGTTTCTCGTTAAAATACTGAGTAAGATATTGAAAAGGGGAGAAGTTCGGTTTTTATTGCATATATCGACGTTTCAGCCGAATTGGAGCGGTTTTACGTGTACATCTTCCCTCGGTAATATAAACGGAAAATCAGGAACATTTTAGTTAATTCTAATGAAAATACATTGATTTTTATCATTTGTATTTGAAACAACATTGTCATATGTCTTTTCTTGGATCTAAATAATACGAAACCTCGCTCTATGATTTGAAGTAAAAATCCTCAAATATGGTTAACTAGTGACTTTTTCACGTTTTTCATGTAGTTTGATATTACGTAAATATATTGATTTTTACCAATATTTCGATTTTATTTCATGTAGTATCACGATATGTGATTTGGCCTTCAAATCTCAGAATTTCGCATAATGTTGCATTTTAAGCAAGTTTTCTTGCATTTTGTTTCGTACGAAAAATCATCGAATTTAGCATTATTTTGACGTTTATCATCCCCTTTTCCTTTATATTATTTCAACAAAATACCTTCGAATTACGCAATATTTTGCCGTTTTCCACGTTTTTGTGAATATTCAGTCTATGGGTATTAATTCAGTATATATACGATAAAAATGATGCAAACACATAATTGATTAGATAATATCCTTAAATACTTCATTTTCAATCAACTATTTGTTTCTCGTTAAAATACTGAGCAAGATATTGAAAAGGGGAGAAGTTCTGTTTTTATTGCATATATCGACGTTTCAGCCGGAATAGAGCGATTTTCGTGTACATCTTCCATCGGTAATATTAACGGAAAATCAAGAACATTTTAGTTAATACTAATGAAAACACATTGATTTTTATCATTTGTATTGGAAACAACATTGTCATATGTCTTTTCTTGGATCTAAATAATACGAAACCTCACTCTATGATTTGAAGTTAAAATCCTCAAATATGGTTATATATTGACTTTTTTCACGTTTTTCATGTAGTTTGATATTACGTAAATATATTCATTTTTACCAATATTTCGATACTATTTCATGTAGTATTACGATATGTGATTTGGCCTTCAAATCTCAGAATTTCGCATTATATTGCATTTTAAGCAAGTTTTCTTGCATTTTGTGTCGTACGAAAAATCATCGAATTTAGCAATATTTTGACGTTTATCATCCCCTTTTCCTTTATGTGACTTAAACAAAATACCTTCGAATTACGCAATATTTTGCCGTTTTCCACGTTTTTGTGAATATTCAGTCTATGGGTATTAATTCATATATATACGATAAAAATTATGCAAACACATAATTGATTAGATAATAACCTTAAATACTTCATTTTCAATCATCTATTTGTTTCTATTTAAAATCCTGAGTAAGATATTGAAAAGGGGAGAAGTTCGGTTTTTATTGCATATATCGACGTTTCAGCCGGATTAGAGCGGTTTTACGTGTACATCTTCCCTCGGTAATATAAACGGAAAAGCAGGAACATTTTAGTTAATTCTAATGAAAACACATTGATTTTTATCATTTGTATTGGAAACAACATTGTCATATGTCTTTTCTTGGATCTAAATAATACGAAACCTCGCTCTATGATTTGAAGTTAAAATCCTGAAATATGGATAACTAGTGACTTTTTTCACGTTTTTCATGTAGTTTGATATTACGTAAATATATTCATTTTTACCAATATTTCGATTTTATTTCATGTAGTATCACGATATGTGATTTGGCCTTCAAATCTCAGAATTTCGCATAATGTTGCATTTTAAGCAAGTTTTCTTGCATTTTGTTTCGTACGAAAAATCATCTAATTTAGCATTATTTTGACGTTTATCATCCCCTTTTCCTTTATATTATTTAAACAAAATATCATCGAATTACGCAATATTTTGCCGTTTTTCCACGTTTTTGGGAATTTTCAGTCTATAGGTATTAATTCATTATATATACGATAAAAATGATGCAAACACATAATTGATTAGATAATAACCTTAAATACTTCATTTTCAATCAACTATTTGTTTCTCGTTAAAATACTGAGTAAGATATTGAAAAGGGGAGAAGTTCGGTTTTTATTGCATATATCGACGTATCAGCCGGATTAGAGCGGTTTTACGTGTACATCTTCCCTCGGTAATATAAACGGAAAATCAGGAACATTTTAGTTAATTGTAATGAAAACACATTGATTTTTATCATTTGTATTGGAAACAACATTGTCATATGTCTTTTCTTGGATCTAAATAATACGAAACCTCACTCTATGATTTGAAGTTAAAATCCTCAAATATGGTTATATATTGACTTTTTTCACGTTTTTCATGTAGTTTGATATTACGTAAATATATTCATTTTTACCAATATTTCGATACTATTTCATGTAGTATCACGATATGTGATTTGGCCTTCAAATCTCAGAATTTCGCATTATATTGCATTTTAAGCAAGTTTTCTTGCATTTTGTGTCGTACGAAAAATCATCGAATTTAGCAATATTTTGACGTTTATCATCCCCTTTTCCTTTATGTGACTTAAACAAAATACCTTCGAATTACGCAATATTTTGCCGTTTTCCACGGTTTTGTGAATATTCAGTCTATGGGTATTAATTCATATATATACGATAAAAATTATGCAAACACATAATTGATTAGATAATAACCTTAAATACTTCATTTTCAATCATCTATTTGTTTCTATTTAAAATCCTGAGTAAGATATTGAAAAGGGGAGAAGTTCGGTTTTTATTGCATATATCGACGTTTCAGCCGGATTAGAGCGGTTTTACGTGTACATCTTCCCTCGGTAATATAAACGGAAAAGCAGGAACATTTTAGTTAATTGTAATGAAAACACATTGATTTTTATCATTTGTATTGGAAACAATATTGTCATATGTCTTTTCTTGGATCTAAATAATACGAAACCTCGCTCTATGATTTGAAGTTAAAATCCTCAAATATGGTTAAATGGTGACTTTTTCCACGTTTTTCATGTAGTTTGATACTACGTTAATATATTCATTTTTACCAATATTTCGATTCTATTTCATGTAGTATCACGATATGTGATTTGGCCTTCAAATATAAGAATTTCGCATAATATTGCATTTTAAGCAAGTTTTCTTGCATTTTGTTTCGTACGAAAAATCATCGAATTTAGCATTATTTTGACGTTTATCATCCCCTTTTCCTTTATATTATTTAAACAAAATATCATCGAATTACGCAATATTTTGCCGTTTTTCCACGTTTTTGTGAATTTTCAGTCTATAGGTATTAATTCATTATATATACGATAAAAATGATGCAAACACATAATTGATTAGATAATAACCTTAAATACTTCATTTTCAATCAACTATTTGTTTCTCGTTAAAATACTGAGCAAGATATTGAAAAGGGGAGAAGTTCTGTTTTTATTGCATATATCGACGTTTCAGCCGGAATAGAGCGATTTTCGTGTACATCTTCCATCGGTAATATTAACGGAAAATCAGGAACATTTTAGTTAATACTAATGAAAACACATTGATTTTTATCATTTGTATTGGAAACAACATTGTCATATGTCTTTTCTTGGATCTAAATAATACGAAACCTCATTCTATGATTTGAAGTTAAAATCCTCATATATGGTTATATATTGACTTTTTTCACGTTTTTCATGTAGTTTGATATTACGTAAATATATTCATTTTTACCAATATTTCGATACTATTTATGTAGTATCACGATATGTGATTTGGCCTTCAAATCTCAGAATTTAGCATAATATTGCATTTTAAGCAAGTTTTCTTGCATTTTGTGTCGTACGAAAAATCATCGAATTTAGCAATATTTTGACGTTTATCATCCCCTTTTCCTTTATGTGACTTAAACAAAATACCTTCGAATTACGCAATATTTTGCCGTTTTCCACGTTTTTGTGAATATTCAGTCTATGGGTATTAATTCATATATATACGATAAAAATTATGCAAACACATAATTGATTAGATAATAACCTTAAATACTTCATTTTCAATCATCTATTTGTTTCTTGTTAAAATACTGAGTAAGATATTGAAAATGGGAGAAGTTCGGTTTTTATTGCATATATCGACGTTTCAGTCGGATTAGAGCGGTTTTACGTGTACATCTTCCCTCGGTAATATAAACAGAAAAGCAGGAACATTTTAGTTAATTGTAATGAAAACACATTGATTTTTATCATTTGTATTGGAAACAATATTGTCATATGTCTTTTCTTGGATCTAAATAATACGAAACCTCGCTCTATGATTTGAAGTTAAAATCCTCAAATATGGTTAACTAGTGACTTTTTTCACGTTTTTCATGTAGTTTGATACTACGTAAATATATTCATTTTTACCAATATTTCGATTTTATTTCATGTAGTATCACGATATGTGATTTGGCCTTCAAATCTCAGAATTTCGCATAATGTTGCATTTTAAGCAAGTTTTCTTGCATTTTGTTTCGTACGAAAAATCATCGAATTTAGCATTATTTTGACGTTTATCATCCCCTTTTCCTTTATATTATTTAAACAAAATATCATCGAATTACGCAATATTTTGCCGTTTTTCCACGTTTTTGTGAATTTTCAGGCTATAGGTATTAATTCATTATATATACGATAAAAATGATGCAAACACATAATTGATTAGATAATAACCTTAAATACTTCATTTTCAATCAATTATTTGTTTCTCGTTAAAATACTGAGCAAGATATTGAAAAGCTAGAAGTTCTGATTTTATTGCATATATCGACGTTTCAGCCGGAATAGAGCGATTTTCGTGTACATCTTCCATCGGTAATATTAACGGAAAATCAGGAACATTTTAGTTAATACTAATGAAAACACATTGATTTTTATCATTTGTATTGGAAACAACATTGTCATATGTCTTTTCTTGGATCTAAATAATACGAAACCTCGCTCTATGATTTGAAGTTAAAATCCTCAAATATGGTTAAATAGTGACTTTTTTCACGCTTTTCATGTAGTTTGATACTACGTAAATATATTCATTTTTACCAATTTTTCGATTTTATTTCATGTGGTATCACGATATGTGATTTGGCCTTCAAATCTCAGAATTTCGCATAATATTGCATTTTAAGCAAGTTTTCTTGCATTTTGTTTCGTACGAAAAATCATCGAATTTAGCAATATTTTGACGTTTATCATCCCCTTTTCCTTTATTTGATTTAAACAAAATATCGAATTACGCAATATTTTGCCGTTTTTCCACGTTTTTGTGAATTTTTAGTCTATAGGTATTAATTCATTATATATACGATAAAAATGATGCAAACACATAATTGATTAGATGCAATTATTGATTAATAATAATTGATTAGATGCAATTGATTAGATCAATTGATTAGATGCAATGATCAGATCAAGATCATAATTGATTAGATGCAATTACCTTAAATACTTCATTTTCAATCAACTATTTGTTTCTCGTTAAAATACTGAGTAAGATATTGAAAAGGGGAGAAGTTCGGTTTTTATTGCATATATCGACGTATCAGCCGGATTAGAGCGGTTTTACGTGTACATCTTCCCTCGGTAATATAAACGGAAAATCAGTAACATTTTAGTTAATTGTAATGAAAACACATTGATTTTTATCATTTGTATTGGAAACAACATTATCATATGTCTTTTCTTGGATCTAAATAATACGAAACCTCACTCTATGATTTGAAGTTAAAATCCTCAAATATGGTTATATATTGACTTTTTTCACGTTTTTCATGTAGTTTGATATTACGTAAATATATTCATTTTTACCAATATTTCGATACTATTTCATGTAGTATCACGATATGTGATTTGGCCTTCAAATCTCAGAATTTCGCATAATATTGCATTTTAAGCAAGTTTTCTTGCATTTTGTTTCGTACGAAAAATCATCGAATTTAGCAATATTTTGACGTTTATCATCCCCTTTTCCTTTATGTGACTTAAACAAAATATCATCGAATTAGGCAATATTGTGCCGTTTTCCACGTTTTTGTGAATTTTCAGTCTATGGGTATTAATTCATATAGATACGATAAAAATGATGCAAACCTATAATTGATTAGATAATAAGCTTAAATACTTCATTTTCAATCATCTATTTGTTTCTCGTTAAAATACTGAGCAAGATATTGAAAAGGGGAGAAGTTCTGTTTTTATTGCATATATCGACGTTTCAGCCGGAATAGAGCGATTTTCGTGTACATCTTCCATCGGTAATATTAACGGAAAATCAAAAAATTTTAGTTAATTGTAATGAAAACACATTGATTTTTATCATTTGTATTGGAAACAACATTGTCATATGTCTTTTCTTGGATCTAAATAATACGAAACCTCGCTCTATGATTTGAAGTTAAAATCCTCAAATATGGTTAAAAAGTGACTTTTTTCACGTTTTTCATGTAGTTTGATACTACGTAAATATATTCATTTTTACCAATATTTCGATTCTATTTCATGTAGTATCACGATATGTGATTTGGCCTTCAAATCTCAGAATTTCGCATAATGTTGCATTTTAAGCAAGTTTTCTTGCATTTTGTTTCGTACGAAAAATCATCGAATTTAGCATTATTTTGACGTTTATCATCCCCTTTTCCTTTATATTATTTAAACAAAATATCATCGAATTACGCAATATTTTGCCGTTTTTCTACGTTTTTGTGAATTTTCAGTCTATAGGTATTAATTCATTATATATACGATAAAAATGATGCAAACACATAATTGATTAGATAATAACCTTAAATACTTCATTTTCAATCAACTATTTGTTTCTCGTTAAAATACTGAGCAAGATATTGAAAAGGGGAGAAGTTCTGTTTTTATTGCATATATCGACGTTTCAGCCGGAATAGAGCGATTTTCGTGTACATCTTCCATCGGTAATATTAACGGAAAATCAGGAACATTTTAGTTAATACTAATGAAAACACATTGATTTTTATCATTTGTATTGGAAACAACATTGTCATATGTCTTTTCTTGGATCTAAATAATACGAAACCTCGCTCTATGATTTGAAGTTAAAATCCTCAAATATGGTTTAATAGTGACTTTTTTCACGTTTTTCATGTAGTTTGATACTACGTAAATATATTCATTTTTACCAATTTTTCGATTTTATTTCATGTAGTATCACGATATCTGATTTGGCCTTCAAATCTCAGAATTTCGCATAATGTTGCATTTTAAGCAAGTTTTCTTGCATTTTGTTTCGTACGAAAAATCATCGAATTTAGCAATATTTTGACGTTTATCATTCCTTTTTCCTTTATTTGATTTAAACAAAATATCATCGAATTACGCAATATTTTGCCGTTTTTCCACGTTTTTGTGAATTTTCAGTCTATAGGTATTAATTCATTATATATACGATAAAAATGATGCAAACCTATAATTGAATAGATAATAACCTTAAATACTTCATTTTCAATCATCTATTTGATTCTCGTTAAAATACTGAGCAAGATATTGAAAAGGGGAGAAGTTCTGTTTTTATTGCATATATCGACGTTTCAGCCGGAATAGAGCTATTTTCGTGTACATCTTCCATCGGTAATATTAACGGAAAATCAGGAACATTTTAGTTAATTGTAATGAAAACACAATGATTTTTATCATTTGTATTGGAAACAACATTGTCATATGTCTTTTCTTGGATCTAAATAATACGAAACCTCACTCTATGATTTGAAGTTAAAATCCTCAAATATGGTTATATATTGACTTTTTTCACGTTTTTCATGTAGTTTGATATTACTTAAATATATTCATTTTTACCAATATTTCGATACTATTTCATGTAGTATCACGATATGTGATTTGGCCTTCAAATCTCAGAATTTCGCATAATATTGCATTTTAAGCAAGTTTTCTTGCCTTTTGTTTCGTACGAAAAATCAACGAATTTAGCAATATTTTGACGTTTATCATCCCCTTTTCCTTTATGTGACTTAAACAAAATACATTCGAATTAGGCAATATTTTGCCGTTTTCCACGTTTTTGTGAATTTTCAGTCTATGGGTATTAATTCATATATATACGATAAAAATGATGCAAACACATAATTGATTAGATAATAACCTTAAATACTTTATTTTCAATCATCTATTTGTTTCTCGTTAAAATACTGAGTAAGATATTGAAAAGGGGAGAAGTTCGGTTTTTATTGCATATATCGACGTTTCAGCCGGATTAGAGCGGTTTTACGTGTACATCTTCCCTCGGTAATATAAACGGAAAATCAGGAACATTTTAGTTAATTGTAATGAAAACACATTGATTTTTATCATTTGTATTGGAAACAACATTGTCATATGTCTTTTCTTGGATCTAAATAATACGAAACCTCGCTCTATGATTTGAAGTTAAAATCCTCAAATATGGTTAACTAGTGACTTTTTTCACGTTTTTCATGTAGTTTGATACTACGTAAATATATTCATTTTTACCAATATTTCGATTCTATTTCATGTAGTATCACGATATGTGATTTGGCCTTCAAATCTCAGAATTTTGCATAATATTGCATTTTAAGCAAGTTTTCTTGCCTTCTGTTTTGTAC
The DNA here is from genome assembly GCF_040958095.1 of Procambarus clarkii. Lineage (NCBI taxonomy): Eukaryota > Metazoa > Arthropoda > Malacostraca > Decapoda > Cambaridae > Procambarus > Procambarus clarkii. Next base: position 1,372,715 of record NW_027189145.1, read on the forward strand.
GAAAAATCATCGAATTTAGCAATATTTTGACGTTTATCATCCCCTTTTCATGTGACTTAAACAAAATATCATCGAATTAGGCAATATTTTGCCGTTTTCCACGTTTTTGTGAATTTTCAGTCTATGGGTATTAATTCATATATATACGATAAAAATGATGCAAACCTATAATTGATTAGATAATAACCTTAAATACTTCATTTTCAATCATCTATTTGTTTCTCGTTAAAATACTGAGCAAGATATTGAAAAGGGGAGAAGTTCTGTTTGTATTGCATATATCGACGTTTCAGCCGGAATAGAGCGATTTTCGTGTACATCTTCCATCGGTAATATTAACGGAAAATCAGGAACATTTTAGTTAATTGTAATGAAAACACATTGATTTTTATCATTTGTATTGGAAACAACGTTGTCATAAGTCTTTTCTTGGATCTAAATAATACGAAACCTCGCTCCATGATTTGAAGTTAAAATCCTCAAATATGGTTAAAAAGTGACTTTTTTCACGTTTTTCATGTAGTTTGATACTACGTAAATATATTCATTTTTACCAATATTTCGATTCTATTTCATGTAGTATCACGATATGTGATTTGGCCTTCAAATCTCAGAATTTCGCATAATGTTGCATTTTAAGCAAGTTTTCTTGAATTTTGTTTCGTACGAAAAATCATCGAATTTAGCATTATTTTGACGTTTATCATCCCCTTTTCCTTTATATTATTTAAACAAAATATCATCGAATTACGCAATATTTTGCCGTTTTTCCACGTTTTTGTGAATTTTCAGTCTATAGGTATTAATTCATTATATATACGATAAAAATGATGCAAACACATAATTGATTAGATAATAACCTTAAATACTTCATTTTCAATCAACTATTTGTTTCTCGTTAAAATACTGAGCAAGATATTGAAAAGGGGAGAAGTTCTGTTTTTATTGCATATATCGACGTTTCAGCCGGAATAGAGCGATTTTCGTGTACATCTTCCATCGGTAATATTAACGGAAAATCAGGAACATTTTAGTTAATACTAATGAAAACACATTGATTTTTATCATTTGTATTGGAAACAACATTGTCATATGTCTTTTCTTGGATCTAAATAATACGAAACCTCGCTCTATGATTTGAAGTTAAAATCCTCAAATATGGTTAAATAGTGACTTTTTTCACGTTTTTCATGTAGTTTGATACTACGTAAATATATTCATTCTTACCAATTTTTCGATTTTATTTCATATAGTATCACGATATCTGATTTGGCCTTCAAATCTCAGAATTTCGCATAATATTGCATTTCAAGCAAGTTTTCTTGCATTTTGTTTCGTACAAAAAATCATCGAATTTAGCAATATTTTGACGTTTATCATACCCTTTTCCTTTACTTGATTTAAACAAAATATCATCGAATTACGCAATATTTTGCCGTTTTTCCACGTTTTTGTGAATTTTTAGTCTATAGGTATTAATTCATTATATATACGATAAAAATGATGCAAACACATAATTGATTAGATAATAACCTTAAATACTTCATTTTCAATCAACTATTTGTTTCTCGTTAAAATACTGAGTAAGATATTGAAAAGGGGAGAAGTTCGGCTTTTATTGCATATATCGACGTATCAGCCGGATTAGAGCGGTTTTACGTGTACATCTTCCCTCGGTAATATAAACGGAAAATCAGGAACATTTTAGTTAATTGTAATGAAAACACATTGATTTTTATCATTTGTATTGGAAACAACATTGTCATATGTCTTTTCTTGGATCTAAATAATACGAAACCTCGCTCTATGATTTGAAGTTAAAATCCTCAAATATGGTTAAATAGTGACTTTTTTCACGTTTTTCATGTAGTTTGATACTACGTAAATATATTCATTTTTACCAATTTTTCGATTTTATTTCATGTACTATCACGATATGTGATTTAGCCTTCAAATCTCAGAATTTCGCATAATATTGCATTTTAAGCAAGTTTTCTTGCATTTTGTTTCGTACGAAAAATCATCGAATTTAGCAATATTTTGACGTTTATCATCCCCTTTTCCTTTATTTGATTTAAACAAAATATCATCGAATAACGCAATATTTTGCCGTTTTTCCACGTTTTTGTGAATTTTCAGTCTATAGGTATTAATTCATTATATATACGATAAAAATGATGCAAACACATAATTGATTAGATAATAACCTTAAATACTTCATTTTCAATCAACTATTTGTTTCTCGTTAAAATACTGAGTAAGATATTGAAAAGGGGAAAAGTTCGGTTTTTATTGCATATATCGACGTATCAGCCGGATTAGAGCGGTTTTACGTGTACATCTTCCCTCGGTAATATAAACGGAAAATCAGGAACATTTTAGTTAATTGTAATGAAAACACATTGATTTTTATCATTTGTATTGGAAACAACATTGTCATATGTCTTTTCTTGGATCTAAATAATACGAAACCTCACTCTATGATTTGAAGTTAAAATCCTCAAATATGGTTATATATTGACTTTTTTCACGTTTTTCATGTAGTTTGATATTACGTAAATATATTCATTTTTACCAATATTTCGATACTATTTCATGTAGTATCACGATATGTGATTTGGCCTTCAAATCTCAGAATTTCGCATAATATTGCATTTTAAGCAAGTTTTCTTGCATTTTGTTTCGTACGAAAAATCATCGAATTTAGCAATATTTTGACGTTTATCATCCCCTTTTCCTTTATGTGACTTAAACAAAATATCATCGAATTAGGCAATATTGTGCCGTTTTCCACGTTTTTGTGAATTTTCAGTCTATGGGTATTAATTCATATAAATACGATAAAAATGATGCAAACCTATAATTGATTAGATAATAACCTTAAATACTTCATTTTCAATCATCTATTTGTTTCTCGTTAAAATACTGAGCAAGATATTGAAAAGGGGAGAAGTTCTGTTTTTATTGCATATATCGACGTTTCAGCCGGAATAGAGCGATTTTCGTGTACATCTTCCAAAGGTAATATTAACGGAAAATCAGGAACATTTTAGTTAATTGTAATGAAAACACAATGATTTTTATCATTTGTATTGGAAACAACATTGTCATATGTCTTTTCTTGGATCTAAATAATACGAAACCTCACTCTATGATTTGAAGTTAAAATCCTCAAATATGGTTATATATTGACTTTTTTCACGTTTTTCATGTAGTTTGATATTACGTAAATATATTCATTTTTACCAATATTTCGATACTATTTCATGTAGTATCACGATATGTGATTTGGCCTTCAAATCTCAGAATTTCGCATAATATTGCATTTTAAGCAAGTTTTCTTGCCTTTTGTTTCGTACGAAAAATCAACGAATTTAGCAATATTTTGACGTTTATCATCCCCTTTTCCTTTATGTGACTTAAACAAAATACATTCGAATTAGGCAATATTTTGCCGTTTCCACGTTTTTGTGAATTTTCAGTCTATGGGTATTAATTCATATATATACGATAAAAATGATGCAAACACATAATTGATTAGATAATAACCTTAAATACTTTATTTTCAATCATCTATTTGTTTCTCGTTAAAATACTGAGTAAGATATTGAAAAGGGGAGAAGTTCGGTTTTTATTGCATATATCGACGTTTCAGCCGGATTAGAGCGGTTTTACGTGTACATCTTCCCTCGGTAATATAAACGGAAAATCAGGAACATTTTAGTTAATTGTAATGAAAACACATTGATTTTTATCATTTGTATTGGAAACAACATTGTCATATGTCTTTTCTTGGATCTAAATAATACGAAACCTCGCTCTATGATTTGAAGTTAAAATCCTCAAATATGGTTAACTAGTGACTTTTTTCACGTTTTTCATGTAGTTTGATACTACGTAAATATATTCATTTTTACCAATATTTCGATTCTATTTCATGTTGTATCACGATATGTGATTTGGCCTTCAAATCTCAGAATTTTGCGTAATATTGCATTTTAAGCAAGTTTTCTTGCCTTTTGTTTTGTACGAAAAATCATCGAATTTAGCAATATTTTGACGTTTATCATCCCCTTTTCATGTGACTTAAACAAAATATCATCGAATTAGGCAATATTTTGCCGTTTTCCACGTTTTTGTGAATTTTCAGTCTATGGGTATTAATTCATATATATACGATAAAAATGATGCAAACCTATAATTGATTAGATAATAACCTTAAATACTTCATTTTCAATCATCTATTTGTTTCTCGTTAAAATACTGAGCAAGATATTGAAAAGGGGAGAAGTTCTGTTTTTATTGCATATATCGACGTTTCAGCCGGAATAGAGCGATTTTCGTGTACATCTTCCATCGGTAATATTAACGGAAAATCAGGAACATTTTAGTTAATTGTAATGAAAACACATTGATTTTTATCATTTGTATTGGAAACAACATTGTCATAAGTCTTTTCTTGGATCTAAATAATACGAAACCTCGCTCCATGATTTGAAGTTAAAATCCTCAAATATGGTTAAAAAGTGACTTTTTTCACGTTTTTCATGTAGTTTGATACTACGTAAATATATTCATTCTTACCAATTTTTCGATTTTATTTCATATAGTATCACGATATCTGATTTGGCCTTCAAATCTCAGAATTTCGCATAATATTGCATTTCAAGCAAGTTTTCTTGCATTTTGTTTCGTACGAAAAATCATCGAATTTAGCATTTAATATTTTGACGTTTATCATACCCTTTTCCTTTATTTGATTTAAACAAAATATCATCGAATTACGCAATATTTTGCCGTTTTTCCACGTTTTTGTGAATTTTTAGTCTATAGGTATTAATTCATTATATATACGATAAAAATGATGCAAACACATAATTGATTAGATAATAACCTTAAATACTTCATTTTCAATCAACTATTTGTTTCTCGTTAAAATACTGAGTAAGATATTGAAAAGGGGAGAAGTTCGGTTTTTATTGCATATATCGACGTATCAGCCGGATTAGAGCGGTTTTACGTGTACATCTTCCCTCGGTAATATAAACGGAAAATCAGGAACATTTTAGTTAATTGTAATGAAAACACATTGATTTTTATCATTTGTATTGGAAACAACATTGTCATATGTCTTTTCTTGGATCTAAATAATACGAAACCTCGCTCTATGATTTGAAGTTAAAATCCTCAAATATGGTTAAATAGTGACTTTTTTCACGTTTTTCATGTAGTTTGATACTACGTAAATATATTCATTTTTACCAATTTTTCGATTTTATTTCATGTACTATCACGATATGTGATTTAGCCTTCAAATCTCAGAATTTCGCATAATATTGCATTTTAAGCAAGTTTTCTTGCATTTTGTTTCGTACGAAAAATCATCGAATTTAGCAATATTTTGACGTTTATCATCCCCTTTTCCTTTATTTGATTTAAACAAAATATCATCGAATAACGCAATATTTTGCCGTTTTTCCACGTTTTTGTGAATTTTCAGTCTATAGGTATTAATTCATTATATATACGATAAAAATGATGCAAACACATAATTGATTAGATAATAACCTTAAATACTTCATTTTCAATCAACTATTTGTTTCTCGTTAAAATACTGAGTAAGATATTGAAAAGGGGAAAAGTTCGGTTTTTATTGCATATATCGACGTATCAGCCGGATTAGAGCGGTTTTACGTGTACATCTTCCCTCGGTAATATAAACGGAAAATCAGGAACATTTTAGTTAATTGTAATGAAAACACATTGATTTTTATCATTTGTATTGGAAACAACATTGTCATATGTCTTTTCTTGGATCTAAATAATACGAAACCTCACTCTATGATTTGAAGTTAAAATCCTCAAATATGGTTATATATTGACTTTTTTCACGTTTTTCATGTAGTTTGATATTACGTAAATATATTCATTTTTACCAATATTTCGATACTATTTCATGTAGTAACACGATATGTGATTTGGCCTTCAAATCTCAGAATTTCGCATAATATTGCATTTTAAGCAAGTTTTCTTGCATTTTGTTTCGTACGAAAAATCATCGAATTTAGCAATATTTTGACGTTTATCATCCCCTTTTCCTTTATGTGACTTAAACAAAATATCATCGAATTAGGCAATATTGTGCCGTTTTCCACGTTTTTGTGAATTTTCAGTCTATGGGTATTAATTCATATATATACGATAAAAATGATGCAAACCTATAATTGATTAGATAATAACCTTAAATACTTCATTTTCAATCATCTATTTGTTTCTCGTTAAAATACTGAGCAAGATATTGAAAAGGGGAGAAGTTCTGTTTTTATTGCATATATCGACGTTTCAGCCGGAATAGAGCGATTTTCGTGTACATCTTCCATCGGTAATATTAACGGAAAATCAGGAACATTTTAGTTAATTGTAATGAAAACACAATGATTTTTATCATTTGTATTGGAAACAACATTGTCATATGTCTTTTCTTGGATCTAAATAATACGAAACCTCACTCTATGATTTGAAGTTAAAATCCTCAAATATGGTTATATATTGACTTTTTTCACGTTTTTCATGTAGTTTGATATTACGTAAATATATTCATTTTTACCAATATTTCGATACTATTTCATGTAGTATCACGATATGTGATTTGGCCTTCAAATCTCAGAATTTTGCATAATATTGCATTTTAAGCAAGTTTTCTTGCCTTTTGTTTCGTACGAAAAATCAACGAATTTAGCAATATTTTGACGTTTATCATCCCCTTTTCCTTTATGTGACTTAAACAAAATACATTCGAATTAGGCAATATTTTGCCGTTTTCCACGTTTTTGTGAATTTTCAGTCTATGGGTATTAATTCATATATATACGATAAAAATGATGCAAACACATAATTGATTAGATAATAACCTTAAATACTTTATTTTCAATCATCTATTTGTTTCTCGTTAAAATACTGAGTAAGATATTGAAAAGGGGAGAAGTTCGGTTTTTATTGCATATATCGACGTTTCAGCCGGATTAGAGCGGTTTTACGTGTACATCTTCCCTCGGTAATATAAACGGAAAATCAGGAACATTTTAGTTAATTGTAATGAAAACACATTGATTTTTATCATTTGTATTGGAAACAACATTGTCATATGTCTTTTCTTGGATCTAAATAATACGAAACCTCGCTCTATGATTTGAAGTTAAAATCCTCAAATATGGTTAACTAGTGACTTTTTTCACGTTTTTCATGTAGTTTGATACTACGTAAATATATTCATTTTTACCAATATTTCGATTCTATTTCATGTTGTATCACGATATGTGATTTGGCCTTCAAATCTCAGAATTTTGCATAATATTGCATTTTAAGCAAGTTTTCTTGCCTTTTGTTTTGTACGAAAAATCATCGAATTTAGCAATATTTTGACGTTTATCATCCCCTTTTCATGTGACTTAAACAAAATATCATCGAATTAGGCAATATTTTGCCGTTTTCCACGTTTTTGTGAATTTTCAGTCTATGGGTATTAATTCATATATATACGATAAAAATGATGCAAACCTATAATTGATTAGATAATAACCTTAAATACTTCATTTTCAATCATCTATTTGTTTCTCGTTAAAATACTGAGCAAGATATTGAAAAGGGGAGAAGTTCTGTTTTTATTGCATATATCGACGTTTCAGCCGGAATAGAGCGATTTTCGTGTACATCTTCCATCGGTAATATTAACGGAAAATCAGGAACATTTTAGTTAATTGTAATGAAAACACATTGATTTTTATCATTTGTATTGGAAACAACATTGTCATAAGTCTTTTCTTGGATCTAAATAATACGAAACCTCGCTCCATGATTTGAAGTTAAAATCCTCAAATATGGTTAAAAAGTGACTTTTTTCACGTTTTTCATGTAGTTTGATACTACGTAAATATATTCATTCTTACCAATTTTTCGATTTTATTTCATATAGTATCACGATATCTGATTTGGCCTTCAAATCTCAGAATTTCGCATAATATTGCATTTCAAGCAAGTTTTCTTGCATTTTGTTTCGTACGAAAAATCATCGAATTTAGCAATATTTTGACGTTTATCATACCCTTTTCCTTTATTTGATTTAAACAAAATATCATCGAATTACGCAATATTTTGCCGTTTTTCCACGTTTTTGTGAATTTTTAGTCTATAGGTATTAATTCATTATATATACGATAAAAATGATGCAAACACATAATTGATTAGATAATAACCTTAAATACTTCATTTTCAATCAACTATTTGTTTCTCGTTAAAATACTGAGTAAGATATTGAAAAGGGGAGAAGTTCGGTTTTTATTGCATATATCGACGTATCAGCCGGATTAGAGCGGTTTTACGTGTACATCTTCCCTCGGTAATATAAACGGAAAATCAGGAACATTTTAGTTAATTGTAATGAAAACACATTGATTTTTATCATTTGTATTGGAAACAACATTGTCATATGTCTTTTCTTGGATCTAAATAATACGAAACCTCGCTCTATGATTTGAAGTTAAAATCCTCAAATATGGTTAAATAGTGACTTTTTTCACGTTTTTCATGTAGTTTGATACTACGTAAATATATTCATTTTTACCAATTTTTCGATTTTATTTCATGTACTATCACGATATGTGATTTAGCCTTCAAATCTCAGAATTTCGCATAATATTGCATTTTAAGCAAGTTTTCTTGCATTTTGTTTCGTACGAAAAATCATCGAATTTAGCAATATTTTGACGTTTATCATCCCCTTTTCCTTTATGTGACTTAAACAAAATATCATCGAATTAGGCAATATTGTGCCGTTTTCCACGTTTTTGTGAATTTTCAGTCTATGGGTATTAATTCATATATATACGATAAAAATGATGCAAACCTATAATTGATTAGATAATAACCTTAAATACTTCATTTTCAATCATCTATTTGTTTCTCGTTAAAATACTGAGCAAGATATTGAAAAGGGGAGAAGTTCTGTTTTTATTGCATATATCGACGTTTCAGCCGGAATAGAGCGATTTTCGTGTACATCTTCCATCGGTAATATTAACGGAAAATCAGGAACATTTTAGTTAATTGTAATGAAAACACAATTATTTTATCATTTGTATTGGAAACAACATTGTCATATGTCTTTTCTTGGATCTAAATAATACGAAACCTCACTCTATGATTTGAAGTTAAAATCCTCAAATATGGTTATATATTGACTTTTTTCACGTTTTTCATGTAGTTTGATATTACGTAAATATATTCATTTTTACCAATATTTCGATACTATTTCATGTAGTATCACGATATGTGATTTGGCCTTCAAATCTCAGAATTTTGCATAATATTGCATTTTAAGCAAGTTTTCTTGCCTTTTGTTTCGTACGAAAAATCAACGAATTTAGCAATATTTTGACGTTTATCATCCCCTTTTCCTTTATGTGACTTAAACAAAATACATTCGAATTAGGCAATATTTTGCCGTTTTCCACGTTTTTGTGAATTTTCAGTCTATGGGTATTAATTCATATATATACGATAAAAATGATGCAAACACATAATTGATTAGATAATAACCTTAAATACTTTATTTTCAATCATCTATTTGTTTCTCGTTAAAATACTGAGTAAGATATTCAAAAGGGGAGAAGTTCGGTTTTTATTGCATATATCGACGTTTCAGCCGGATTAGAGCGGTTTTACGTGTACATCTTCCCTCGGTAATATAAACGGAAAATCAGGAACATTTTAGTTAATTGTAATGAAAACACATTGATTTTTATCATTTGTATTGGAAACAACATTGTCATATGTCTTTTCTTGGATCTAAATAATACGAAACCTCACTATATGATTTGAAGTTAAAATCCTCAAATATGGTTATATATTGACTTTTTTCACGTTTTTCATGTAGTTTGATATTAAGTAAATATATTCATTTTTACCAATATTTCGATACTATTTCATGTAATATCACGATATGTGATTTGGCCTTCAAATCTCAGAATTTCGCATAATATTGCATTTAAAGCAAGTTTTCTTGCATTTTGTTTCGTACGAAAAATCATCGAATTTAGCAATATTTTGACGTTTATCATCCCCTTTTCCTTTATGTGACTTAAACAAAATATCATCGAATTAGGCAATATTGTGCCGTTTTCCACGTTTTTGTGAATTTTCAGTCTATGGGTATTAATTCATATATATACGATAAAAATGATGCAAACCTATAATTGATTAGATAATAACCTTAAATACTTCATTTTCAATCATCTATTTGTTTCTCGTTAAAATACTGAGCAAGATATTGAAAAGGGGAGAAGTTCTGTTTTTATTGCATATATCGACGTTTCAGCCGGAATAGAGCGATTTTCGTGTACATCTTCCATCGGTAATATTAACGGAAAATCAGGAACATTTTAGTTAATTGTAATGAAAACACATTGATTTTTATCATTTGTATTGGAAACAACATTGTCATATGTCTTTTCTTGGATCTAAATAATACGAAACCTCGCTCTATGATTTGAAGTTAAAATCCTCAAATATGGTTAAAAAGTGACTTTTTTCACGTTTTTCATGTAGTTTGATACTACGTAAATATATTCATTTTTACCAATATTTCGATTTTATTTCATGTAGTATCAGTATTACCAAATCATGTGATTTGGCCTTCAAATCTCAGAATTTCGCATAATGTTGCATTTTAAGCAAGTTTTCTTGCATTTTGTTTCGTACGAAAAATCATCGAATTTAGCATTATTTTGACGTTTATCATCCCCTTTTCCTTTATATTATTTAAACAAAATATCATCGAATTACGCAATATTTTGCCGTTTTTCCACGTTTTTGTGAATTTTCAGTCTATAGGTATTAATTCATTATATATACGATAAAAACGATGCAAACACATAATTGATTAGATAATAACATTAAATAATTCATTTTCAATCAACTATTTGTTTCTCGTTAAAATACTGAGCAAGATATTGAAAAGGGGAGAAGTTCTGTTTTTATTGCATATATCGACGTTTCAGCCGGAATAGAGCGATTTTCGTGTACATCTTCCATCGGTAATATTAACGGAAAATCAGGAACATTTTAGTTAATACTAATGAAAACACATTGATTTTTATCATTTGTATTGGAAACAACATTGTCATATATCTTTTCTTGGATCTAAATAATACGAAACCTCGCTCTATGATTTGAAGTTAAAATCCTCAAATATGGTTAAATAGTGACTTTTTTCACGTTTTTCATGTAGTTTGATACTACGTAAATATATTCATTCTTACCAATTTTTCGATTTTATTTCATGTTGTATCACGATATCTGATTTGGCCTTCAAATCCCAGAATTTCGCATAATGTTGCCTTTTAAGCAAGTTTTCTTGCATTTTGTTTCGTACGAAAAATCATCGAATTTTGCAATATTTTGACGTTTATCATCCCCTTTTCCTTTATGTGATTTAAACAAAATATCATCGAATTACGCAATATTTTGCCGTTTTTCCACGTTTTTGTGAATTTTCAGTCTATAGGTATTAATTCATTATATATACGATAAAAATGATGCAAACACATAATTGATTAGATAACAACCTTAAATACTTCATTTTCAATCAACTATTTGTTTCTCGTTAAAATACTGAGTAAGATATTGAAAAGGGGAGAAGTTCGGTTTTTATTGCATATATCGACGTATCAGCCGGATTAGAGCGGTTTTACGTGTACATCTTCCCTCGGTAATATAAACGGAAAATCAGGAACATTTTAGTTAATTGTAATGAAAACACATTGATTTTTATCATTTGTATTGGAAACAACATTGTCATATGTCTTTTCTTGGATCTAAATAATACGAAACCTCGCTCTATGATTTGAAGTTAAAATTCTCAAATATGGTTAAATAGTGACTTTTTTCACGCTTTTCATGTAGTTTGATACTACGTAAATATATTCATTTTTACCAATTTTTCGATTTTATTTCATGTAGTATCACGATATGTGATTGGCCTTCAAATCTCAGAATTTCGCATAATATTGCATTTTAAGCAAGTTTTCTTGCATTTTGTTTCGTACGAAAAGTCATAGAATTTAGCAATATTTTGACGTTTATCATCCCCTTTTCCTTTATTTGATTTAAACAGAATATCATCGAATTACGCAATATTTTGCCGTTTTTCCACGTTTTTGTGAATTTTTAGTCTATAGGTATTAATTCATTATATATACGATAAAAATGATGCAAACACATAATTGATTAGATGCAATTATTGATTAATAATAATTGATTAGATGCAATTGATTAGATCAATTGATTAGATGCAATGATTAGATCAAGATCATAAATGATTAGATGCAATTACCTTAAATACTTCATTTTCAATCAACTATTTGTTTCTCGTTAAAATACTGAGCAAGATATTGAAAAGGGGAGAAGTTCTGTTTTTATTGCATATATCGACGTTTCAGCCGGAATAGAGCGATTTTCGTGTACATCTTCCATCGGTAATATTAACGGAAAATCAGGAACATTTTAGTTAATTGTAATGAAAACACATTGATTTTTATCATTTGTATTGGAAACAACATTGTCATATGTCTTTTCTTGGATCTAAATAATACGAAACCTCGCTCTATGATTTGAAGTTAAAATCCTCAAATATGGTTAAAAAGTGACTTTTTTCACGTTTTTCATGTAGTTTGATACTACGTAAATATATTCATTTTTACCAATATTTCGATTCTATTTCATGTAGTATCACGATATGTGATTTGGCCTTCAAATCTCAGAATTTCGCATAATGTTGCATTTTAAGCAAGTTTTCTTGCATTTTGTTTCGTACGAAAAATCATCGAATTTAACATTATTTTGACGTTTATCATCCCCTTTTCCTTTATATTATTTAAACAAAATATCATCGAATTACGCAATATTTTGCCGTTTTTCTACGTTTTTGTGAATTTTCAGTCTATAGGTATTAATTCATTATATATACGATAAAAATGATGCAAACACATAATTGATTAGATAATAACCTTAAATACTTCATTTTCAATCAACTATTTGTTTCTCGTTAAAATACTGAGTAAGATATTGAAAAGGGGAAAAGTTCGGTTTTTATTGCATATATCGACGTATCAGCCGGATTAGAGCGGTTTTACGTGTACATCTTCCCTCGGTAATATAAACGGAAAATCAGGAACATTTTAGTTAATTGTAATGAAAACACATTGATTTTTATCATTTGAATTGGAAACAACATTGTCATATGTCTTTTCTTGGATCTAAATAATACGAAACCTCACTCTATGATTTGAAGTTAAAATCCTCAAATATGGTTATATATTGACTTTTTTCACTTTTTTCATGTAGTTTGATATTACGTAAATATATTCATTTTTACCAATATTTCGATACTATTTCATGTAGTATCACGATATGTGATTTGGCCTTCAAATCTCAGAATTTCGCATAATATTGCATTTTATGCAAGTTTTCTTGCATTTTGTTTCGTACGAAAAATCATCGAATTTAGCAATATTTTGACGTTTATCATCCCCTTTTCCTTTATGTGACTTAAACAAAATATCATCGAATTAGGCAATATTGTGCCGTTTTCCACGTTTTTGTGAATTTTCAGTCTATGGGTATTAATTCCTATATATACGATAAAAATGATGCAAACCTATAATTGATTAGATAATAACCTTAAATACTTCATTTTCAATCATCTATTTGTTTCTCGTTAAAATACTGAGCAAGATATTGAAAAGGGGAGAAGTTCTGTTTTTATTGCATATATCGACGTTTCAGCCGGAATAGAGCGATTTTCGTGTACATCTTCCATCGGTAATATTAACGGAAAATCAGGAACATTTTAGTTAATTGTAATGAAAACACATTGATTTTTATCATTTGTATTGGAAACAACATTGTCATAAGTCTTTTCTTGGATCTAAATAATACGAAACCTCGCTCCATGATTTGAAGTTAAAATCCTCAAATATGGTTAAAAAGTGACTTTTTTCACGTTTTTCATGTAGTTTGATACTACGTAAATATATTCATTCTTACCAATTTTCGATTTTATTTCATATAGTATCACGATATCTGATTTGGCCTTCAAATCTCAGAATTTCGCATAATATTGCATTTCAAGCAAGTTTTCTTGCATTTTGTTTCGTACGAAAAATCATCGAATTTAGCAATATTTTGACGTTTATCATACCCTTTTCCTTTATTTGATTTAAACAAAATATCATCGAATTACGCAATATTTTGCCGTTTTTCCACGTTTTTGTGAATTTTTAGTCTATAGGTATTAATTCATTATATATACGATAAAAATGATGCAAACACATAATTGATTAGATAATAACCTTAAATACTTCATTTTCAATCAACTATTTGTTTCTCGTTAAAATACTGAGTAAGATATTGAAAAGGGGAGAAGTTCGGTTTTTATTGCATATATCGACGTATCAGCCGGATTAGAGCGGTTTTACGTGTACATCTTCCCTCGGTAATATAAACGGAAAATCAGGAACATTTTAGTTAATTGTAATGAAAACACATTGATTTTTATCATTTGTATTGGAAACAACATTGTCATATGTCTTTTCTTGGATCTAAATAATACGAAACCTCGCTCTATGATTTGAAGTTAAAATCCTCAAATATGGTTAAATAGTGACTTTTTTCACGTTTTTCATGTAGTTTGATACTACGTAAATATATTCATTTTTACCAATTTTTCGATTTTATTTCATGTACTATCACGATATGTGATTTAGCCTTCAAATCACAGAATTTCGCATAATATTGCATTTTAAGCAAGTTTTCTTGCATTTTGTTTCGTACGAAAAATCATCGAATTTAGCAATATTTTGACGTTTATCATCCCCTTTTCCTTTATGTGACTTAAACAAAATATCATCGAATTAGGCAATATTGTGCCGTTTTCCACGTTTTTGTGAATTTTCAGTCTATGGGTATTAATTCATATATATACGATAAAAATGATGCAAACCTATAATTGATTAGATAATAACCTTAAATACTTCATTTTCAATCATCTATTTGTTTCTCGTTAAAATACTGAGCAAGATATTGAAAAGGGGAGAAGTTCTGTTTTTATTGCATATATCGACGTTTCAGCCGGAATAGAGCGATTTTCGTGTACATCTTCCATCGGTAATATTAACGGAAAATCAGGAACATTTTAGTTAATTGTAATGAAAACACAATGATTTTTATCATTTGTATTGGAAACAACATTGTCATATGTCTTTTCTTGGATCTAAATAATACGAAACCTCACTCTATGATTTGAAGTTAAAATCCTCAAATATGGTTATATATTGACTTTTTTCACGTTTTTCATGTAGTTTGATATTACGTAAATATATTCATTTTTACCAATATTTCGATACTATTTCATGTAGTATCACGATATGTGATTTGGCCTTCAAATCTCAGAATTTTGCATAATATTGCATTTTAAGCAAGTTTTCTTGCCTTTTGTTTCGTACGAAAAATCAACGAATTTAGCAATATTTTGACGTTTATCATCCCCTTTTCCTTTATGTGACTTAAACAAAATACATTCGAATTAGGCAATATTTTGCCGTTTTCCACGTTTTTGTGAATTTTCAGTCTATGGGTATTAATTCATATATATACGATAAAAATGATGCAAACACATAATTGATTAGATAATAACCTTAAATACTTTATTTTCAATCATCTATTTGTTTCTCGTTAAAATACTGAGTAAGATATTCAAAAGGGGAGAAGTTCGGTTTTTATTGCATATATCGACGTTTCAGCCGGATTAGAGCGGTTTTACGTGTACATCTTCCCTCGGTAATATAAACGGAAAATCAGGAACATTTTAGTTAATTGTAATGAAAACACATTGATTTTTATCATTTGTATTGGAAACAACATTGTCATATGTCTTTTCTTGGATCTAAATAATACGAAACCTCACTATATGATTTGAAGTTAAAATCCTCAAATATGGTTATATATTGACTTTTTTCACGTTTTTCATGTAGTTTGATATTAAGTAAATATATTCATTTTTACCAATATTTCGATACTATTTCATGTAATATCACGATATGTGATTTGGCCTTCAAATCTCAGAATTTCGCATAATATTGCATTTAAAGCAAGTTTTCTTGCATTTTGTTTCGTACGAAAAATCATCGAATTTAGCAATATTTTGACGTTTATCATCCCCTTTTCCTTTATGTGACTTAAACAAAATATCATCGAATTAGGCAATATTGTGCCGTTTTCCACGTTTTTGTGAATTTTCAGTCTATGGGTATTAATTCATATATATACGATAAAAATGATGCAAACCTATAATTGATTAGATAATAACCTTAAATACTTCATTTTCAATCATCTATTTGTTTCTCGTTAAAATACTGAGCAAGATATTGAAAAGGGGAGAAGTTCTGTTTTTATTGCATATATCGACGTTTCAGCCGGAATAGAGCGATTTTCGTGTACATCTTCCATCGGTAATATTAACGGAAAATCAGGAACATTTTAGTTAATTGTAATGAAAACACATTGATTTTTATCATTTGTATTGGAAACAACATTGTCATATGTCTTTTCTTGGATCTAAATAATACGAAACCTCGCTCTATGATTTGAAGTTAAAATCCTCAAATATGGTTAATAAGTGACTTTTTTCACGTTTTTCATGTAGTTTGATACTACGTAAATATATTCATTTTTACCAATATTTCGATTCTATTTCATGTAGTATCAGTATTACCAAATCATGTGATTTGGCCTTCAAATCTCAGAATTTCGCATAATGTTGCATTTTAAGCAAGTTTTCTTGCATTTTGTTTCGTACGAAAAATCATCGAATTTAGCATTATTTTGACGTTTATCATCCCCTTTTCCTTTATATTATTTAAACAAAATATCATCGAATTACGCAATATTTTGCCGTTTTTCCACGTTTTTGTGAATTTTCAGTCTATAGGTATTAATTCATTATATATACGATAAAAACGATGCAAACACATAATTGATTAGATAATAACATTAAATAATTCATTTTCAATCAACTATTTGTTTCTCGTTAAAATACTGAGCAAGATATTGAAAAGGGGAGAAGTTCTGTTTTTATTGCATATATCGACGTTTCAGCCGGAATAGAGCGATTTTCGTGTACATCTTCCATCGGTAATATTAACGGAAAATCAGGAACATTTTAGTTAATACTAATGAAAACACATTGATTTTTATCATTTGTATTGGAAACAACATTGTCATATATCTTTTCTTGGATCTAAATAATACGAAACCTCGCTCTATGATTTGAAGTTAAAATCCTCAAATATGGTTAAATAGTGACTTTTTTCACGTTTTTCATGTAGTTTGATACTACGTAAATATATTCATTCTTACCAATTTTTCGATTTTATTTCATGTTGTATCACGATATCTGATTTGGCCTTCAAATCTCAGAATTTCGCATAATGTTGCCTTTTAAGCAAGTTTTCTTGCATTTTGTTTCGTACGAAAAATCATCGAATTTAGCAATATTTTGACGTTTATCATCCCCTTTTCCTTTATGTGACTTTAAACAAAATATCATCGAATTACGCAATATTTTGCCGTTTTTCCACGTTTTTGTGAATTTTCAGTCTATAGGGTATTAATTCATTATATATACGATAAAAATGATGCAAACACATAATTGATTAGATAACAACCTTAAATACTTCATTTTCAATCAACTATTTGTTTCTCGTTAAAATACTGAGTAAGATATTGAAAAGGGGAGAAGTTCGGTTTTTATTGCATATATCGACGTATCAGCCGGATTAGAGCGGTTTTACGTGTACATCTTCCCTCGGTAATATAAACGGAAAATCAGGAACATTTTAGTTAATTGTAATGAAAACACATTGATTTTTATCATTTGTATTGGAAACAACATTGTCATATGTCTTTTCTTGGATCTAAATAATACGAAACCTCGCTCTATGATTTGAAGTTAAAATTCCTCAAATATGGTTAAATAGTGACTTTTTTCACGCTTTTCATGTAGTTTGATACTACGTAAATATATTCATTTTTACCAATTTTTCGATTTTATTTCATGTAGTATCACGATATGTGATTGGCCTTCAAATCTCAGAATTTCGCATAATATTGCATTTTAAGCAAGTTTTCTTGCATTTTGTTTCGTACGAAAAGTCATAGAATTTAGCAATATTTTGACGTTTATCATCCCCTTTTCCTTTATTTGATTTAAACAGAATATCATCGAATTACGCAATATTTTGCCGTTTTTCCACATTTTTGTGAATTTTTAGTCTATAGGTATTAATTCATTATATATACGATAAAAATGATGCA
Source organism: Procambarus clarkii (assembly GCF_040958095.1). NCBI lineage: Eukaryota > Metazoa > Arthropoda > Malacostraca > Decapoda > Cambaridae > Procambarus > Procambarus clarkii. The sequence continues at coordinate 1,391,141 of NW_027189145.1, forward strand.
AACACATAATTGATTAGATGCAATTATTGATTAATAATAATTGATTAGATGCAATTGATTAGATCAATTGATTAGATGCAATGATTAGATCAAGATCATAAATGATTAGATGCAATTACCTTAAATACTTCATTTTCAATCAACTATTTGTTTCTCGTTAAAATACTGAGCAAGATATTGAAAAGGGGAGAAGTTCTGTTTTTATTGCATATATCGACGTTTCAGCCGGAATAGAGCGATTTTCGTGTACATCTTCCATCGGTAATATTAACGGAAAATCAGGAACATTTTAGTTAATTGTAATGAAAACACATTGATTTTTATCATTTGTATTGGAAACAACATTGTCATATGTCTTTTCTTGGATCTAAATAATACGAAACCTCGCTCTATGATTTGAAGTTAAAATCCTCAAATATGGTTAAAAAGTGACTTTTTTCACGTTTTTCATGTAGTTTGATACTACGTAAATATATTCATTTTTACCAATATTTCGATTCTATTTCATGTAGTATCACGATATGTGATTTGGCCTTCAAATCTCAGAATTTCGCATAATGTTGCATTTTAAGCAAGTTTTCTTGCATTTTGTTTCGTACGAAAAATCATCGAATTTAACATTATTTTGACGTTTATCATCCCCTTTTCCTTTATATTATTTAAACAAAATATCATCGAATTACGCAATATTTTGCCGTTTTTCTACGTTTTTGTGAATTTTCAGTCTATAGGTATTAATTCATTATATATACGATAAAAATGATGCAAACACATAATTGATTAGATAATAACCTTAAATACTTCATTTTCAATCAACTATTTGTTTCTCGTTAAAATACTGAGTAAGATATTGAAAAGGGGAAAAGTTCGGTTTTTATTGCATATATCGACGTATCAGCCGGATTAGAGCGGTTTTACGTGTACATCTTCCCTCGGTAATATAAACGGAAAATCAGGAACATTTTAGTTAATTGTAATGAAAACACATTGATTTTTATCATTTGTATTGGAAACAACATTGTCATATGTCTTTTCTTGGATCTAAATAATACGAAACCTCACTCTATGATTTGAAGTTAAAATCCTCAAATATGGTTATATATTGACTTTTTTCACGTTTTTCATGTAGTTTGATATTACGTAAATATATTCATTTTTACCAATATTTCGATACTATTTCATGTAGTATCACGATATGTGATTTGGCCTTCAAATCTCAGAATTTCGCATAATATTGCATTTTATGCAAGTTTTCTTGCATTTTGTTTCGTACGAAAAATCATCGAATTTAGCAATATTTTGACGTTTATCATCCCCTTTTCCTTTATGTGACTTAAACAAAATATCATCGAATTAGGCAATATTGTGCCGTTTTCCACGTTTTTGTGAATTTTCAGTCTATGGGTATTAATTCCTATATATACGATAAAAATGATGCAAACCTATAATTGATTAGATAATAACCTTAAATACTTCATTTTCAATCATCTATTTGTTTCTCGTTAAAATACTGAGCTAGATATTGAAAAGGGGAGAAGTTCTGTTTTTATTGCATATATCGACGTGTCAGCCGGAATAGAGCGATTTTCGTGTACATCTTCCATCGGTAATATTAACGGAAAATCAGGAACATTTTAGTTAATTGTAATGAAAACACAATGATTTTTATCATTTGTATTGGAAACAACATTGTCATATGTCTTTTCTTGGATCTAAATAATACGAAACCTCACTCTATGATTTGAAGTTAAAATCCTCAAATATGGTTATATATTGACTTTTTTCACGTTTTTCATGTAGTTTGATATTACGTAAATATATTCATTTTTACCAATATTTCGATACTATTTCATGTAGTATCACGATATGTGATTTGGCCTTCAAATCTCAGAATTTCGCATAATATTGCATTTTAAGCAAGTTTTCTTGCCTTTTGTTTCGTACGAAAAATCATCGAATTTAGCAATATTTTGACGTTTATCATCCCCTTTTCCTTTATGTGACTTAAACAAAATACATTCGAATTAGGCAATATTTTGCCGTTTTCCACGTTTTTGTGAATTTTCAGTCTATGGGTATTAATTCATATATATACGATAAAAATTATGCAAACACATAATTGATTAGATAATAACCTTAAATACTTCATTTTCAATCATCTATTTGTTTCTCGTTAAAATACTGAGTAAGATATTGAAAAGGGGAGAAGTTCGGTTTTTATTGCATATATCGACGTTTCAGCCGGATTAGAGCGGTTTTACGTGTACATCTTCCCTCGGTAATATAAACGGAAAATCAGGAACATTTTAGTTAATTGTAATGAAAACACATTGATTTTTATCATTTGTATTGGAAACAACATTGTCATATGTCTTTTCTTGGATCTAAATAATACGAAACCTCCCTCTATGATTTGAAGTTAAAATCCTCAAATATGGTTAAATAGTGACTTTTTTCACGCTTTTCATGTAGTTTGATACTACGTAAATATATTCATTTTTACCAATTTTTCGATTTTATTTCATGTAGTATCACGATATGTGATTGACCTTCAAATCTCAGAATTTCGCATAATATTGCATTTTAAGCAAGTTTTCTTGCATTTTGTTTCGTACGAAAAGTCATAGAATTTAGCAATATTTTGACGTTTATCATCCCCTTTTCCTTTATTTGATTTAAACAGAATATCATCGAATTACGCAATATTTTGCCGTTTTTCCACAGTTTTTGTGAATTTTTAGTCTATAGGTATTAATTCATTATATATACGATAAAAATGATGCAAACACATAATTGATTAGATGCAATTATTGATTAATAATAATTGATTAGATGCAATTGATTAGATCAATTGATTAGATGCAATGATTAGATCAAGATCATAAATGATTAGATGCAATTACCTTAAATACTTCATTTTCAATCAACTATTTGTTTCTCGTTAAAATACTGAGCAAGATATTGAAAAGGGGAGAAGTTCTGTTTTTATTGCATATATCGACGTTTCAGCCGGAATAGAGCGATTTTCGTGTACATCTTCCATCGGTAATATTAACGGAAAATCAGGAACATTTTAGTTAATTGTAATGAAAACACATTGATTTTTATCATTTGTATTGGAAACAACATTGTCATATGTCTTTTCTTGGATCTAAATAATACGAAACCTCGCTCTATGATTTGAAGTTAAAATCCTCAAATATGGTTAAAAAGTGACTTTTTTCACGTTTTTCATGTAGTTTGATACTACGTAAATATATTCATTTTTACCAATATTTCGATTCTATTTCATGTAGTATCACGATATGTGATTTGGCCTTCAAATCTCAGAATTTCGCATAATGTTGCATTTTAAGCAAGTTTTCTTGCATTTTGTTTCGTACGAAAAATCATCGAATTTAACATTATTTTGACGTTTATCATCCCCTTTTCCTTTATATTATTTAAACAAAATATCATCGAATTACGCAATATTTTGCCGTTTTTCTACGTTTTTGTGAATTTTCAGTCTATAGGTATTAATTCATTATATATACGATAAAAATGATGCAAACACATAATTGATTAGATAATAACCTTAAATACTTCATTTTCAATCAACTATTTGTTTCTCGTTAAAATACTGAGTAAGATATTGAAAAGGGGAAAAGTTCGGTTTTTATTGCATATATCGACGTATCAGCCGGATTAGAGCGGTTTTACGTGTACATCTTCCCTCGGTAATATAAACGGAAAATCAGGAACATTTTAGTTAATTGTAATGAAAACACATTGATTTTTATCATTTGTATTGGAAACAACATTGTCATATGTCTTTTCTTGGATCTAAATAATACGAAACCTCACTCTATGATTTGAAGTTAAAATCCTCAAATATGGTTATATATTGACTTTTTTCACGTTTTTCATGTAGTTTGATATTACGTAAATATATTCATTTTTACCAATATTTCGATACTATTTCATGTAGTATCACGATATGTGATTTGGCCTTCAAATCTCAGAATTTCGCATAATATTGCATTTTAAGCAAGTTTTCTTGCATTTTGTTTCGTACGAAAGATCATCGAATTTAGCAATATTTTGACGTTTATCATCCTCTTTTCCTTTATGTGACTTAAACAAAATACCTTCGAATTAGGCAATATTTTGCCGTTTTCCACGTTTTTGTGAAGATTCAGTCTATGATAATTAATTCATATATATACGATAAAAATTATGCAAACACATAATTGATTAGATAATAACCTTAAATACTTCATTTTCAATCATCTATTTGTTTCTATTTAAAATACTGAGTAAGATATTGAAAAGGGGAGAAGTTCGGTTTTTATTGCATATATCGACGTTTCAGCCGGATTAGAGCGGTTTTACGTGTACATCTTCCCTCGGTAATATAAACGGAAAATCAGGAACATTTTAGTTAATTGTAATGAAAACACATTGATTTTTATCATTTGTATTGGAAACAACATTGTCATATGTCTTTTCTTGGATCTAAATAATACGAAACCTCGCTCTATGATTTGAAGTTAAAATCCTCAATATATGGTTAATATGTGACTTTTTTCACGTTTTTCATGTAGTTTGATACTACGTAAATATATTCATGTTTACCAATATTTCGATTCTATTTCATGTAGTATCACGATATGTGATTTGGCCTTCAAATCTCAGAATTTCGCATAATATTGCATTTTAAGCAAGTTTTCTTGCCTTTTGTTTCGTACGAAAAATCATCGAATTTAGCAATATTTTGACGTTTATCATCCCCTTTTCCTTTATGTGACTTAAACAAAATATCATCGAATTAGGCAATATTTTGCCGTTTTCCACGTTTTTGTGAATTTTCAGTCTATGGGTATTAATTCATATATATACGATAAAAATTATGCAAACACATAATTGATTAGATAATAACCTTAAATACTTCATTTTCAATCATCTATTTGTTTCTAGTTAAAATACTGAGTAAGATATTGAAAAGGGGAGAAGTTCTGTTTTTATTGCATATATCGACGTTTCAGCCGGAATAGAGCGATTTTCGTGTACATCTTCCATCGGTAATATTAACGGAAAATCAGGAACATTTTAGTTAATTGTAATGAAAACACATTGATTTTTATCATTTGTATTTGAAACAACATTGTCATAAGTCTTTTCTTGGATCTAAATAATACGAAACCTCGCTCCATGATTTGAAGTTAAAATCCTCAAATATGGTTAAAAAGTGACTTTTTTCACGTTTTTCATGTAGTTTGATACTACGTAAATATATTCATTTTTACCAATATTTCGATTCTATTTCATGTAGTATCACGATATGTGATTTGGCCTTCAAATCTCAGAATTTCGCATAATGTTGCATTTTAAGCAAGTTTTCTTGCATTTTGTTTCGTACGAAAAATCATCGAATTTAGCATTATTTTGACGTTTATCATCCCCTTTTCCTTTATATTATTTAAACAAAATATCATCGAATTACGCAATATTTTGCCGTTTTTCCACGTTTTTGTGAATTTTCAGTCTATAGGTATTAATTCATTATATATACGATAAAAATGATGCAAACACATAATTGATTAGATAATAACCTTAAATACTTCATTTTCAATCAACTATTTGTTTCTCGTTAAAATACTGAGCAAGATATTGAAAAGGGGAGAAGTTCTGTTTTTATTGCATATATCGACGTTTCAGCCGGAATAGAGCGATTTTCGTGTACATCTTCCATCGGTAATATTAACGGAAAATCAGGAACATTTTAGTTAATACTAATGAAAACACATTGATTTTTATCATTTGTATTGGAAACAACATTGACATATGTCTTTTCTTGGATCTAAATAATACGAAACCTCGCTCTATGATTTGAAGTTAAAATCCTCAAATATGGTTAAATAGTGACTTTTTTCACGTTTTTCATGTAGTTTGATACTACGTAAATATATTCATTCTTACCAATTTTTCGATTTTATTTCATATAGTATCACGATATCTGATTTGGCCTTCAAATCTCAGAATTTCGCATAATATTGCATTTCAAGCAAGTTTTCTTGCATTTTGTTTCGTACGAAAAATCATCGAATTTAGCAATATTTTGACGTTTATCATACCCTTTTCCTTTATTTGATTTAAACAAAATATCATCGAATTACGCAATATTTTGCCGTTTTTCCACGTTTTTGTGAATTTTCAGTCTATAGGTATTAATTCATTATATATACGATAAAAATGATGCAAACACATAATTGATTAGATAATAACCTTAAATACTTCATTTTCAATCAACTATTTGTTTCTCGTTAAAATACTGAGTAAGATATTGAAAAGGGGAGAAGTTCGGTTTTTATTGCATATATCGACGTATCAGCCGGATTAGAGCGGTTTTACGTGTACATCTTCCCTCGGTAATATAAACGGAAAATCAGGAACATTTTAGTTAATTGTAATGAAAACACATTGATTTTTATCATTTGTATTGGAAACAACATTGTCATATGTCTTTTCTTGGATCTAAATAATACGAAACCTCGCTCTATGATTTGAAGTTAAAATCCTCAAATATGGTTAAATAGTGACTTTTTTCACGTTTTTTATGTAGTTTGATACTACGTAAATATATTCATTTTTACCAATTTTTCGATTTTATTTCATGTACTATCACGATATGTGATTTAGCCTTCAAATCTCAGAATTTCGCATAATATTGCATTTTAAGCAAGTTTTCTTGCATTTTGTTTCGTACGAAAAAACATCGAATTTAGCAATATTTTGACGTTTATCATCCCCTTTTCCTTTATTTGATTTAAACAAAATATCATCGAATAACGCAATATTTTGCCGTTTTTCCACGTTTTTGTGAATTTTCAGTCTATAGGTATTAATTCATTATATATACGATAAAAATGATGCAAACACATAATTGATTAGATAATAACCTTAAATACTTCATTTTCAATCAACTATTTGTTTCTCGTTAAAATACTGAGTAAGATATTGAAAAGCGGAGAAGTTCGGTTTTTATTGCATATATCGACGTATCAGCCGGATTAGAGCGGTTTTACGTGTACATCTTCCCTCGGTAATAAAAACGGAAAATCAGGAACATTTTAGTTAATTGTAATGAAAACACATTGATTTTTATCATTTGTATTGGAAACAACATTGTCATTTGTCTTTTCTTGGATCTAAATAATACGAAACCTCGCTCTATGATTTGAAGTTAAAATCCTCAAATTTGGTTATATATTGACTTTTTTCACGTTTTTCATATAGTTTGATATTACGTAAATATATTCATTTTTACCAGTATTTCGATACTATTTCATGTAGTATCACGATATGTGATTTAGCCTTCAAATCTCAGAATTTCGCATAATATTGCATTTTAAGCAAGTTTTCTTGCATTTTGTTTCGTACGAAAGATCATCGAATTTAGCAATATTTTGACGTTTATCATCCTCTTTTCCTTTATGTGACTTAAACAAAATACCTTCGAATTAGGCAATATTTTGCCGTTTTCCACGTTTTTGTGAAGATTCAGTCTATGATAATTAATTCATATATATACGATAAAAATTATGCAAACACATAATTGATTAGATAATAACCTTAAATACTTCATTTTCAATCATCTATTTGTTTCTATTTAAAATACTGAGTAAGATATTGAAAAGGGGAGAAGTTCGGTTTTTATTGCATATATCGACGTTTCAGCCGGATTAGAGCGGTTTTACGTGTACATCTTCCCTCGGTAATATAAACGGAAAATCAGGAACATTTTAGTTAATTGTAATGAAAACACATTGATTTTTATCATTTGTATTGGAAACAACATTGTCATATGTCTTTTCTTGGATCTAAATAATACGAAACCTCGCTCTATGATTTGAAGTTAAAATCCTCAAATATGGTTAAATAGTGACTTTTTTCACGTTTTTTATGTAGTTTGATACTACGTAAATATATTCATTTTTACCAATTTTTCGATTTTATTTCATGTACTATCACGATATGTGATTTAGCCTTCAAATCTCAGAATTTCGCATAATATTGCATTTTAAGCAAGTTTTCTTGCATTTTGTTTCGTACGAAAAAACATCGAATTTAGCAATATTTTGACGTTTATCATCCCCTTTTCCTTTATTTGATTTAAACAAAATATCATCGAATAACGCAATATTTTGCCGTTTTTCCACGTTTTTGTGAATTTTCAGTCTATAGGTATTAATTCATTATATATACGATAAAAATGATGCAAACACATAATTGATTAGATAATAACCTTAAATACTTCATTTTCAATCAACTATTTGTTTCTCGTTAAAATACTGAGTAAGATATTGAAAAGGGGAGAAGTTCGGTTTTTATTGCATATATCGACGTATCAGCCGGATTAGAGCGGTTTTACGTGTACATCTTCCCTCGGTAATATAAACGGAAAATCAGGAACATTTTAGTTAATTGTAATGAAAACACATTGATTTTTATCATTTGTATTGGAAACAACATTGTCATTTGTCTTTTCTTGGATCTAAATAATACGAAACCTCGCTCTATGATTTGAAGTTAAAATCCTCAAATTTGGTTATATATTGACTTTTTTCACGTTTTTCATATAGTTTGATATTACGTAAATATATTCATTTTTACCAGTATTTCGATACTATTTCATGTAGTATCACGATATGTGATTTAGCCTTCAAATCTCAGAATTTCGCATAATATTGCATTTTAAGCAAGTTTTCTTGCATTTTGTTTCGTACGAAAGATCATCGAATTTAGCAATATTTTGACGTTTATCATCCTCTTTTCCTTTATGTGACTTAAACAAAATACCTTCGAATTAGGCAATATTTTGCCGTTTTCCACGTTTTTGTGAAGATTCAGTCTATGATAATTAATTCATATATATACGATAAAAATTATGCAAACACATAATTGATTAGATAATAACCTTAAATACTTCATTTTCAATCATCTATTTGTTTCTATTTAAAATACTGAGTAAGATATTGAAAAGGGGAGAAGTTCGGTTTTTATTGCATATATCGACGTTTCAGCCGGATTAGAGCGGTTTTACGTGTACATCTTCCCTCGGTAATATAAACGGAAAATCAGGAACATTTTAGTTAATTGTAATGAAAACACATTGATTTTTATCATTTGTATTGGAAACAATATTGTCATATGTCTTTTCTTGGATCTAAATAATACGAAACCTCGCTCTATGATTTGAAGTTAAAATCCTCATATATGGTTATATGGTGACTTTTTTCACGTTTTTCATGTAGTTTGATACTACGTAAATATATTCATTTTTACCAATATTTCGATTCTATTTCATGTTGTATCACGATATGTGATTTGGCATTCAAATCTCAGAATTTCGCATAATATTCCATTTTAAGCAAGTTTTCTTGCCTTTTGTTTCGTACGAAAAATCATCGAATTTAGCAATATTTTGACGTTTATCATCCCCTTTTCCTTTATGTGACTTAAACAAAATATCATCGAATTAGGCAATATTTTGCCGTTTTCCACGTTTTTGTGAATTTTCAGTCTATGGGTATTAATTCATATATATACGATAAAAATTATGCAAACACATAATTGATTAGATAATAACCTTAAATACTTCATTTTCAATCATCTATTTGTTTCTATTTAAAATACTGAGTAAGATATTGAAAAGGGGAGAAGTTCGGTTTTTATTGCATATATCGACGTTTCAGCCGGATTAGAGCGGTTTTACGTGTACATCTTCCCTCGGTAATATAAACGGAAAATCAGGAACATTTTAGTTAATTGTAATGAAAACACATTGATTTTTATCATTTGTATTGGAAACAATATTGTCATATGTCTTTTCTTGGATCTAAATAATACGAAACCTCGCTCTATGATTTGAAGTTAAAATCCTCAAATATGGTTAAATAGTGACTTTTTTCACGTTTTTCATGTAGTTTGATACTACGTAAATATATTCATTTTTACCAATATTTCGATTCTATTTCATGTAGTATCACGATATGTGATTTGGCCTTCAAATCTCAGAATTTCGCATAATGTTGCATTTTAAGCAAGTTTTCTTGCATTTTGTTTCGTACGAAAAATCATCGAATTTAGCAATATTTTGACGTTTATCATACCCTTTTCCTTTATTTGATTTAAACAAAATATCATCGAATTACGCAATATTTTGCCGTTTTTCCACGTTTTTGTGAATTTTCAGTCTATAGGTATTAATTCATTATATATACGATAAAAATGATGCAAACACATAATTGATTAGATAATAACCTTAAATACTTCATTTTCAATCAACTATTTGTTTCTCGTTAAAATACTGAGTAAGATATTGAAAAGGGGAGAAGTTCGGTTTTTATTGCATATATCGACGTATCAGCCGGATTAGAGCGGTTTTACGTGTACATCTTCCCTCGGTAATATAAACGGAAAATCAGGAACATTTTAGTTAATTGTAATGAAAACACATTGATTTTTATCATTTGTATTGGAAACAACATTGTCATATGTCTTTTCTTGGATCTAAATAATACGAAACCTCGCTCTATGATTTGAAGTTAAAATCCTCAAATATGGTTAAATAGTGACTTTTTTCACGTTTTTTATGTAGTTTGATACTACGTAAATATATTCATTCTTACCAATTTTTCGATTTTATTTCATGTACTATCACGATATGTGATTTAGCCTTCAAATCTCAGAATTTCGCATAATATTGCATTTTAAGCAAGTTTTCTTGCATTTTGTTTCGTACGAAAAAACATCGAATTTAGCAATATTTTGACGTTTATCATCCCCTTTTCCTTTATTTGATTTAAACAAAATATCATCGAATAACGCAATATTTTGCCGTTTTTCCACGTTTTTTTGAATTTTCAGTCTATAGGTATTAATTCATTATATATACGATAAAAATGATGCAAACACATAATTGATTAGATAATAACCTTAAATACTTCATTTTCAATCAACTATTTGTTTCTCGTTAAAATACTGAGTAAGATATTGAAAAGGGGAGAAGTTCGGTTTTTATTGCATATATCGACGTATCAGCCGGATTAGAGCGGTTTTACGTGTACATCTTCCCTCGGTAATATAAACGGAAAATCAGGAACATTTTAGTTAATTGTAATGAAAACACATTGATTTTTATCATTTGTATTGGAAACAACATTGTCATATGTCTTTTCTTGGATCTAAATAATACGAAACCTCGCTCTATGATTTGAAGTTAAAATCCTCAAATATGGTTATATATTGACTTTTTTCACGTTTTTCATATAGTTTGATATTACGTAAATATATTCATTTTTACCAGTATTTCGATACTATTTCATGTAGTATCACGATATGTGATTTAGCCTTCAAATCTCAGAATTTCGCATAATATTGCATTTTAAGCAAGTTTTCTTGCATTTTGTTTCGTACGAAAGATCATCGAATTTAGCAATATTTTGACGTTTATCATCCTCTTTTCCTTTATGAGACTTAAACAAAATACCTTCGAATTAGGCAATATTTTGCCGTTTTCCACGTTTTTGTGAAGATTCAGTCTATGATAATTAATTCATATATATACGATAAAAATTATGCAAACACATAATTGATTAGATAATAACCTTAAATACTTCATTTTCAATCATCTATTTGTTTCTCGTTAAAATACTGAGTAAGATATTGAAAAGGGGAGAAGTTCGGTTTTTATTGCATATATCGACGTTTCAGCCGGATTAGAGCGGTTTTACGTGTACATCTTCCCTCGGTAATATAAACGGAAAATCAGGAACATTTTAGTTAATTGTAATGAAAACACATTGATTTTTATCATTTGTATTGGAAAAAATATTGTCATATGTCTTTTCCTGGATCTAAATAATACGAAACCTCGCTCTATGATTTGAAGTTAAAATCCTCATATATGGTTATATGGTGACTTTTTTCACGTTTTTCATGTAGTTTGATACTACGTAAATATATTCATTTTTACCAATATTTCGATTCTATTTCATGTTGTATCACGATATGTGATTTGGCATTCAAATCTCAGAATTTCGCATAATATTCCATTTTAAGCAAGTTTTCTTGCCTTTTGTTTCGTACGAAAAATCATCGAATTTAGCAATATTTTGACGTTTATATCCAATTTTCCTTTATGTGACTTAAACAAAATATCATCGAATTAGGCAATATTTTGCCGTTTTCCACGTTTTTGTGAATTTTCAGTCTATGGGTATTAATTCATATATATACGATAAAAATTATGCAAACACATAATTGATTAGATAATAACCTTAAATACTTCATTTTCAATCATCTATTTGTTTCTATTTAAAATACTGAGTAAGACATTGAAAAGGGGAGAAGTTCGGTTTTTATTGCATATATCGACGTTTCAGCCGGATTAGAGCGGTTTTACGTGTACATCTTCCCTCGGTAATATAAACGGAAAATCAGGAACATTTTAGTTAATTGTAATGAAAACACATTGATTTTTATCATTTGTATTGGAAACAATATTGTCATATGTCTTTTCTTGGATCTAAATAATACGAAACCTCGCTCTATGATTTGAAGTTAAAATCCTCAAATATGGTTAACTAGTGACTTTTTTCACGTTTTTCATGTAGTTTGATATTACGTAAATATATTCATTTTTACCAATATTTCGATTTTATTTCATGTAGCATCACGATATGTGATTTGGCATTCAAATCATCAGAATTTCGCATAATGTTGCATTTTAAGCAAGTTTTCTTACATTTTGTTTCGTACGAAAAATCATCGAATTTAGCATTATTTTGACGTTTATCATCCCCTTTTCCTTTATATTATTTAAACAAAATATCATCGAATTACGCAATATTTTGCCGTTTTTCCACGTTTTTGTGAATTTTCAGTCTATAGGTATTAATTCATTATATATACGATAAAAATTATGCAAACACATAATTGATTAGATAATAACCTTAAATACTTCATTTTCAATCATCTGTTTGTTTCTATTTAAAATACTGAGTAAGATATTGAAAAGGGGAGAAGTTCGGTTTTTATTGCATATATCGACGTTTCAGCCGGATTAGAGCGGTTTTACGTGTACATCTTCCCTCGGTAATATAAACGGAAAATCAGGAACATTTTAGTTAATTGTAATGAAAACACATTGATTTTTATCATTTGTATTGGAAACAATATTGTCATATGTCTTTTCTTGGATCTAAATAATACGAAACCTCGCTCTATGATTTGAAGTTAAAATCCTCATATATGGTTATATGGTGACTTTTTTCACGTTTTTCATGTAGTTTGATACTACGTAAATATATTCATTTTTACCAATATTTCGATTCTATTTCATGTTGTATCACGATATGTGATTTGGCATTCAAATCTCAGAATTTCGCATAATATTCCATTTTAAGCAAGTTTTCTTGCCTTTTGTTTCGTACGAAAAATCATCGAATTTAGCAATATTTTGACGTTTATCATCCCCTTTTCCTTTATGTGACTTAAACAAAATATCATCGAATTAGGCAATATTTTGCCGTTTTCCACGTTTTTGTGAATTTTCAGTCTATGGGTATTAATTCATATATATACGATAAAAATGATGCAAACCTATAATTGATTAGATAATAACCTTAAATACTTCATTTCCAATCATCTATTTGTTTCTCGTTAAAATACTGAGTAAGATATTGAAAAGGGGAGAAGTTCGGTTTTTATTGCATATATCGACGTTTCAGCCGGATTAGAGCGGTTTTACGTGTACATCTTCCCTCGGTAATATAAACGGAAAATCAGGAACATTTTAGTTAATTCTAATGAAAACACATTGATTTTTATCATTTGCATTGGAAACAACATTGTCATATGTCTTTTCTTGGATCTAAATAATACGAAACCTCGCTCTATGATTTGAAGTTAAAATCCTCAAATATGGTTAACTAGTGACTTTTTTCACGTTTTTCATGTAGTTTGATACTACGTAAATATATTCATTTTTACCAATATTTCGATTTTATTTCATGTAGTATCACGATATGTGATTTGGCCTTCAAATCTCAGAATTTCGCATAATGTTGCATTTTAAGCAAGTTTTCTTGCATTTTGTTTCGTACGAAAAATCATTGAATTTAGCATTATTTTGACGTTTATCATCCCCTTTTCCTTTATATTATTTAAACAAAATATAATCGAATTACGCAATATTTTGCCGTTTTTCCACGTTTTTGTGAATTTTCAGTCTATAGGTATTAATTCATTATATATACGATAAAAATGATGCAAACACATAATTGATTAGATAATAACCTTAAATACTTCATTTTCAATCAACTATTTGTTTCTCGTTAAAATACTGAGTAAGATATTGAAAAGGGGAGAAGTTCTGTTTTTTTTGCATATATCGACGTATCAGCCGGATTAGAGCGGTTTTACGTGTACATCTTCCCTCGGTAATATAAACGGAAAATCAGGAACATTTTAGTTAATTGTAATGAAAACACATTGATTTTTATCATTTGTATTGGAAACAACATTGTCATATGTCTTTTCTTCGATCTCAATAATACGAAACCTCACTCTATGATTTGAAGTTAAAATTCTCAAATATGGTTATATATTGACTTTTTTCACGTTTTTCATGTAGTTTGATATTACGTAATTATATTCATTTTTACCAGTATTTCGATACTATTTCATGTAGTATCACGATATGTGATTTGGCCTACAAATCTCAGAATTTCGCATAATATTGCATTTTAAGCAAGTTTTCTTGCATTTTGTTTCGTATGAAAAATCATCGAATTTAGCAATATTTTGACGTTTATCATCCCCTTTTCCTTTATGTGACTTAAACAAAATACCTTCGAATTAGGCAATATTTTGCCGTTTTCCACGTTTTTGTGAAGATTCAGTCTATGATAATTAATTCATATATATACGATAAAAATTATGCAAACACATAATTGATTAGATAATAACCTTAAATACTTAATTTTCAATCATCTATTTGTTTCTATTTAAAATACTGAGTAAGATATTGAAAAGGGGAGAAGTTCGGTTTTTATTGCATATATCGACGTTTCAGACGGATTAGAGCGGTTTTACGTGTACATCTTCCCTCGGTAATATAAACGGAAAATCAGGAACATTTTAGTTATTTGTAATGAAAACACATTGATTTTTATCATTTGTATTGGAAACAATATTGTCATATGTCTTTTCTTGGATCTAAATAATACGAAACCTCGCTCTATGATTTGAAGTTAAAATCCTCATTTATGGTTATATGGTGACTTTTTTCACGTTTTTCATGTAGTTTGATACTACGTAAATATATTAATTTTTACCAATATTTCGATTCTATTTCATGTTGTATCACGATATGTGATTTGGCATTCAAATCTCAGAATTTCGCATAATATTCCATTTTAAGCAAGTTTTCTTGCCTTTTGTTTCGTACGAAAAATCATCGAATTTAGTAATATTTTGACGTTTATCATCCCCTTTTCCTTTATGTGACTTAAACAAAATATCATCGAATTAGGCAATATTTTGCCGTTTTCCACGTTTTTGTGAATTTTCAGTCTATGGGTATTAATTCATATATATACGATAAAAATTATGCAAACACATAATTGATTAGATAATAACCTTAAATACTTCATTTTCAATCATCTATTTGTTTCTATTTAAAATACTGAGTAAGATATTGAAAAGGGGAGAAGTTCGGTTTTTATTGCATATATCGACGTTTCATCCGGATTAGAGCGGTTTTACGTGTACATCTTCCCTCGGTAATATAAACGGAAAATCAGGAACATTTTAGTTAATTGTAATGAAAACACATTGATTTTTATCATTTGTATTGGAAACAACATTGTCATATGTCTTTTCTTGGATCTAAATAATACGAAACCTCACTCTATGATTTGAAGTTAAAATCCTCAAATATGGTTATATATTGACTTTTTTCACGTTTTTCATGTAGTTTGATATTACGTAAATATATTCATTTTTACCAATATTTCGATTTTATTTCATGTAGTATCACGATATGTGATTTGGCCTTCAAATCTCAGAATTTCGCATAATATTGCATTTTAAGCAAGTTTTCTTGCATTTTGTTTCGTACGAAAAATCATCGAATTTAGCAATATTTTGACGTTTATCATCCCCTTTTCCTTTATGTGACTTAAACAAAATATCATCGAATTAGGCAATATTTTGCCGTTTTCCACGTTTTTGTGAATTTTCAGTCTATGTGTATTAATTCATATATATACGATAAAAATGATGCAAATCTATAATTGATTAGATAATAACCTTAAATACTTCATTTTCAATCATCTATTTGTTTCTCGTTAAAATACTGAGTAAGATATTGAAAAGGGGAGAAGTTCGGTTTTTATTGCATATATCGACGTTTCAGCCGGATTAGAGCGGTTTTACGTGTACATCTTCCCTCGGTAATATAAACGGAAAATCAGGAACATTTTAGTTAATTGTAATGAAAACACAATGATTTTTATCATTTGTATTGGAAACAATATTGTCATATGTCTTTTCTTGGATCTAAATAATACGAAACCTCGCTCTATGATTTGAAGTTAAAATCCTCAAATATGGTTAAATGGTGACTTTTTTCACGTTTTTATGTAGTTTGATACTACGTAAATATATTCATTTTTACCAATATTTCGATTCTATTTCGTGTAGTATCACGATATGTGATTTGGCCTTCAAATCTCAGAATTTCGCATAATATTGCATTTTAAGCAAGTTTTCTTGCCTTTTGTTTTATACGAAATATCATTGAATTTAGCAATATTTTGACGTTTATCATCCCCTTTTCCTTAATGTGACTTAATCAAAATATCATCGAATTAGGCAATATTTTGCCGTTTTTGTGAATTTTCAGTCTATGGGTATTAATTCATATATATACGATAAAAATGATGCAAACCTATAATTGATTAGATAATAACCTTAAATACTTCATTTTCAATCATCTATTTGTTTCTCGTTAAAATACTGAGTAAGATATTGAAAAGGGGAGAAGTTTGGTTTTTATTGCATATATCGACGTTTCAGCCGGATTAGAGCGGTTTTACGTGTACATCTTCCCTCGGTAATATAAACGGAAAATCAGGAACATTTTAGTTAATTGTAATGAAAACACACTGATTTTTATCATTTGTATTGGAAACAACATTGTCATATGTCTTTTCTTCGATCTAAATAATACGAAACCTCACTCTATGATTTGAAGTTAAAATCCTCAAATATGGTTATATATTGACTTTTTCCACGTTTTTCATGTAGTTTGATATTACGTAAATATATTCATTTTTACCAGTATTTCGATACTATTTCATGTAGTATCACGATATGTGATTTAGCCTTCAAATCTCAGAATTTCGCATAATATTGCATTTTAAGCAAGTTTTCTTGCATTTTGTTTCGTACGAAAGATCATCGAATTTAGCAATATTTTGACGTTTATCATCCTCTTTTCCTTTATGTGACTTAAACAAAATACCTTCGAATTAGGCAATATTTTGCTGTTTTCCACGTTTTTGTGAAGATTCAGTCTATGATAATTAATTCATATATATACGATAAAAATTATGCAAACACATAATTGATTAGATAATAACCTTAAATACTTCATTTTCAATCATCTATTTGTTTCTATTTAAAATACTGAGTAAGATATTGAAAAGGGGAGAAGTTCGGTTTTTATTGCATATATCGACGTTTCAGCCGGATTAGAGCGGTTTTACGTGTACATCTTCCCTCGGTAATATAAACGGAAAATCAGGAACATTTTAGTTAATTGTAATGAAAACACATTGATTTTTATCACTTGTATTAGAAAAAATATTGTCATATGTCTTTTCTTGGATCTAAATAATACGAAACCTCGCTCTATGATTTGAAGTTAAAATCCTCATATATGGTTATATGGTGACTTTTTTCACGTTTTTCATGTAGTTTGATACTACGTAAATATATTCATTTTTACCAATATTTCGATTCTATTTCATGTTGTATCACGATATGTGATTTGGCATTCAAATCTCAGAATTTCGCATAATATTCCATTTTAAGCAAGTTTTCTTACATTTTGTTTCGTACGAAAAATCATCGAATTTAGCATTATTTTGACGTTTATCATCCCCTTTTCCTTTATATTATTTAAACAAAATATCATCGAATTACGCAATATTTTGCCGTTTTTCCACGTTTTTGTGAATTTTCAGTCTATAGGTATTAATTCATTATATATACGATAAAAATGATGCAAACACATAATTGATTAGATAATAACCTTAAATACTTCATTTTCAATCAACTCTTTGTTTCTCGTTAAAATACTGAGAAAGATATTGAAAAGGGGAGAAGTTCTGTTTTTATTGCATATATCGACTTATCAGCCGGATTAGAGCGGTTTTACGTGTACATCTTCCCTCGGTAATATAAACGAAAAATCAGGAACATTTTAGTTAATTGTAATGAAAACACATTGATTTTTATCATTTGTATTTAAAACAACATTGTCATATGTCTTTTCTTGGATCTAAATAATACGAAACCTCACTCTATGATTTGAAGTTAAAATCCTCAAATATGGTTATATATTGACTTTTTTCACGTTTTTTATGTAGTTTGATATTACGTAAATATATTCATTTTTACCAGTATTTCGATTCTATTTCATGTAGTATCACGATATGTGATTTAGCCTTCAAATCTCAGAATTTCGCATAATATTGCATTTTAAGCAAGTTTTCTTGCATTTTGTTTCGTACGAAAGATCATCGAATTTAGCAATATTTTGACGTTTATCATCCCCTTTTCCTTTATGTGACTTAAACAAAATATCATCGAATTAGGCAATATTTTGCCGTTTTCCACGTTTTTGTGAATTTTCAGTCTATGGGTATTAATTCATATATATACGATAAAAATTATGCAAGCACATAATTGATTAGATAATAACCTTAAATACTTCATTTTCAATCATCTATTTGTTTCTATTTAAAATACTGAGTAAGATATTGAAAAGGGGAGAAGTTCGGTTTTTATTGCATATATCGACGTTTCAGCCGGATTAGAGCGGTTTTACGTGTACATCTTCCCTCGGTAATATAAACGGAAAATCAGGAACATTTTAGTTAATTCTAATGAAAACACATTGATTTTTATCATTTGCATTGGAAACAACATTGTCATATGTCTTTTCTTGGATCTAAATAATACGAAACCTCGCTCTATGATTTGAAGTTAAAATCCTCAAATATGGTTAACTAGTGACTTTTTTCACGTTTTTCATGTAGTTTGATACTACGTAAATATATTCATTTTTACCAATATTTCGATTTTATTTCATGTAGTATCACGATATGTGATTTGGCCTTCAAATCTCAGAATTTCGCATAATGTTGCATTTTAAGCAAGTTTTCTTGCATTTTGTTTCGTACGAAAAATCATCGAATTTAGCATTATTTTGACGTTTATCATCCCCTTTTCCTTTATATTATTTAAACAAATTATAATCGAATTACGCAATATTTTGCCGTTTTTCCACGTTTTTGTGAATTTTCAGTCTATAGGTATTAATTCATTATATATACGATAAAAATGATGCAAACACATAATTGATTAGATAATAACCTTAAATACTTCATTTTCAATCAACTATTTGTTTCTCGTTAAAATACTGAGTAAGATATTGAAAAGGGGGGAGAAGTTCTGTTTTTATTGCATATATCGACGTATCAGCCGGATTAGAGCGGTTTTACGTGTACATCTTCCCTCGGTAATATAAACGGAAAATCAGGAACATTTTAGTTATTTGTAATGAAAACACATTGATTTTTATCATTTGTATTGGAAACAATATTGTCATATGTCTTTTCTTGGATCTAAATAATACGAAACCTCGCTCTATGATTTGAAGTTAAAATCCTCATTTATGGTTATATGGTGACTTTTTTCACGTTTTTCATGTAGTTTGATACTACGTAAATATATTCATTTTTACCAATATTTCGATTCTATTTCATGTTGTATCACGATATGTGATTTGGCATTCAAATCTCAGAATTTCGCATAATATTCCATTTTAAGCAAGTTTTCTTGCCTTTTGTTTCGTACGAAAAATCATCGAATTTAGCAATATTTTGACGTTTATCATCTTCTTTTCCTTTATGTGACTTAAACAAAATATCATCGAATTAGGCAATATTTTGCCGTTTTCCACGTTTTTGTGAATTCTCAGTCTATGGGTATTAATTCATATATATACGATAAAAATTATGCAAACACATAATTGATTAGATAATAACCTTAAATACTTCATTTTCAATCATCTATTTGTTTCTATTTAAAATACTGAGTAAGATATTGAAAAGGGGAGAAGTTCGGTTTTTATTGCATATATCGACGTTTCAGACGGATTAGAGCGGTTTTACGTGTACATCTTCCCTCGGTAATATAAACGGAAAATCAGGAACATTTTAGTTATTTGTAATGAAAACACATTGATTTTTATCATTTGTATTGGAAACAATATTGTCATATGTCTTTTCTTGGATCTAAATAATACGAAACCTCGCTCTATGATATGAAGTTAAAATCCTCATTTATGGTTATATGGTGACTTTTTCACGTTTTTCATGTAGTTTGATACTACGTAAATATATTCATTTTTACCAATATTTCGATTCTATTTCATGTTGTATCACGATATGTGATTTGGCATTCAAATCTCAGAATTTCGCATAATATTCCATTTTAAGCAGGTTTTCTTGCCTTTTGTTTCGTACGAAAAATCATCGAATTTAGCAATATTTTGACGTTTATCATCCCCTTTTCCTTTATGTGACTTAAACAAAATATCATCGAATTAGGCAATATTTTGCCGTTTTCCACGTTTTTGTGAATTTTCAGTCTATGGGTATTAATTCATACATATACGATAAAAATTATGCAAACACATAATTGATTAGATAATAACCTTAAATACTTCATTTTCAATCATCTATTTGTTTCTATTTAAAATACTGAGTAAGATATTGAAAAGGGGAGAAGTTCGGTTTTTATTGCATATATCGACGTTTCAGCCGGATTAGAGCGGTTTTACGTGTACATCTTCCCTCGGTAATATAAACGGAAAATCAGGAACATTTTAGTTAATTGTAATGAAAACACAATGATTTTTATCATTTGTATTGGAAACAATATTGTCATATGTCTTTTCTTGGATCTAAATAATACGAAACCTCGCTCTATGATTTGAAGTTAAAATCCTCAAATATGGTTAAATGGTGACTTTTTTCACGTTTTTATGTAGTTTGATACTACGTAAATATATTCATTTTTACCAATATTTCGATTCTATTTCGTGTAGTATCACGATATGTGATTTGGCCTTCAAATCTCAGAATTTCGCATAATATTGCATTTTAAGCAAGTTTTCTTGCCTTTTGTTTTATACGAAAAATCATTGAATTTAGCAATATTTTGACGTTTATCATCCCCTTTTCCTTAATGTGACTTAAACAAAATATCATCGAATTAGGCAATATTTTGCCGTTTTTGTGAATTTTCAGTCTATGGGTATTAATTCATATATATACGATAAAAATGATGCAAACCTATAATTGATTAGATAATAACCTTAAATACTTCATTTTCAATCATCTATTTGTTTCTCGTTAAAATACTGAGTAAGATATTGAAAAGGGGAGAAGTTTGGTTTTTATTGCATATATCGACGTTTCGGCTGGATTAGTGCGGTTTTACGTGTACATCTTCCCTCGGTAATATAAACGGAAAATCAGGAACATTTTAGTTAATTGTAATGAAAACACATTGATTTTTATCATTTGTATTGGAAACAACATTGTCATATGTCTTTTCTTCGATCTAAATAATACGAAACCTCACTCTATGATTTGAAGTTAAAATCCTCAAATATGGTTATATATTGACTTTTTTCACGTTTTTCATGTAGTTTGATATTACGTAAATATATTCATTTTACCAGTATTTCGATACTATTTCATGTAGTATCACGATATGTGATTTGGCCTTCAAATCTCAGAATTTCGCATAATATTGCATTTTAAGCAAGTTTTCTTGCATTTTGTTTCGTACGAAAAATCATCGAATTTAGCAATATTTTGACGTTTATCATCCCCTTTTCCTTTATGTGACTTAAACAAAATATCATCGAATTAGGCAATATTTTGCCGTTTTCCACGTTTTTGTGAATTTTCAGTCTATGTGTATTAATTCATATATATACGATAAAAATGATGCAAATCTATAATTGATTAGATAATAACCTTAAATACTTCATTTTCAATCATCTATTTGTTTCTCGTTAAAATACTGAGTAAGATATTGAAAAGGGGAGAAGTTCGGTTTTTATTGCATATATCGACGTTTCAGCCGGATTAGAGCGGTTTTACGTGTACATCTTCCCTCGGTAATATAAACGGAAAATCAGGAACATTTTAGTTAATTGTAATGAAAACACAATGATTTTTATCATTTGTATTGGAAACAATATTGTCATATGTCTTTTCTTGGATCTAAATAATACGAAACCTCGCTCTATGATTTGAAGTTAAAATCCTCAAATATGGTTAAATGGTGACTTTTTTCACGTTTTTATGTAGTTTGATACTACGTAAATATATTCATTTTTACCAATATTTCGATTCTATTTCGTGTAGTATCACGATATGTGATTTGGCCTTCAAATCTCAGAATTTCGCATAATATTGCATTTTAAGCAAGTTTTCTTGCCTTTTGTTTTATACGAAATATCATTGAATTTAGCAATATTTTGACGTTTATCATCCCCTTTTCCTTAATGTGACTTAATCAAAATATCATCGAATTAGGCAATATTTTGCCGTTTTTGTGAATTTTCAGTCTATGGGTATTAATTCATATATATACGATAAAAATGATGCAAACCTATAATTGATTAGATAATAACCTTAAATACTTCATTTTCAATCATCTATTTGTTTCTCGTTAAAATACTGAGTAAGATATTGAAAAGGGGAGAAGTTTGGTTTTTATTGCATATATCGACGTTTCAGCCGGATTAGAGCGGTTTTACGTGTACATCTTCCCTCGGTAATATAAACGGAAAATCAGGAACATTTTAGTTAATTGTAATGAAAACACACTGATTTTTATCATTTGTATTGGAAACAACATTGTCATATGTCTTTTCTTCGATCTAAATAATACGAAACCTCACTCTATGATTTGAAGTTAAAATCCTCAAATATGGTTATATATTGACTTTTTCCACGTTTTTCATGTAGTTTGATATTACGTAAATATATTCATTTTTACCAGTATTTCGATACTATTTCATGTAGTATCACGATATGTGATTTAGCCTTCAAATCTCAGAATTTCGCATAATATTGCATTTTAAGCAAGTTTTCTTGCATTTTGTTTCGTACGAAAGATCATCGAATTTAGCAATATTTTGACGTTTATCATCCTCTTTTCCTTTATGTGACTTAAACAAAATACCTTCGAATTAGGCAATATTTTGCTGTTTTCCACGTTTTTGTGAAGATTCAGTCTATGATAATTAATTCATATATATACGATAAAAATTATGCAAACACATAATTGATTAGATAATAACCTTAAATACTTCATTTTCAATCATCTATTTGTTTCTATTTAAAATACTGAGTAAGATATTGAAAAGGGGAGAAGTTCGGTTTTTATTGCATATATCGACGTTTCAGCCGGATTAGAGCGGTTTTACGTGTACATCTTCCCTCGGTAATATAAACGGAAAATCAGGAACATTTTAGTTAATTGTAATGAAAACACATTGATTTTTATCACTTGTATTAGAAAAAATATTGTCATATGTCTTTTCTTGGATCTAAATAATACGAAACCTCGCTCTATGATTTGAAGTTAAAATCCTCATATATGGTTATATGGTGACTTTTTTCACGTTTTTCATGTAGTTTGATACTACGTAAATATATTCATTTTT
Source organism: Procambarus clarkii (assembly GCF_040958095.1). Classification (NCBI taxonomy): domain Eukaryota; kingdom Metazoa; phylum Arthropoda; class Malacostraca; order Decapoda; family Cambaridae; genus Procambarus; species Procambarus clarkii. The sequence continues at coordinate 1,415,232 of NW_027189145.1, forward strand.
ACCAATATTTCGATTCTATTTCATGTTGTATCACGATATGTGATTTGGCATTCAAATCTCAGAATTTCGCATAATATTCCATTTTAAGCAAGTTTTCTTACATTTTGTTTCGTACGAAAAATCATCGAATTTAGCATTATTTTGACGTTTATCATCCCCTTTTCCTTTATATTATTTAAACAAAATATCATCGAATTACGCAATATTTTGCCGTTTTTCCACGTTTTTGTGAATTTTCAGTCTATAGGTATTAATTCATTATATATACGATAAAAATGATGCAAACACATAATTGATTAGATAATAACCTTAAATACTTCATTTTCAATCAACTCTTTGTTTCTCGTTAAAATACTGAGAAAGATATTGAAAAGGGGAGAAGTTCTGTTTTTATTGCATATATCGACTTATCAGCCGGATTAGAGCGGTTTTACGTGTACATCTTCCCTCGGTAATATAAACGAAAAATCAGGAACATTTTAGTTAATTGTAATGAAAACACATTGATTTTTATCATTTGTATTTAAAACAACATTGTCATATGTCTTTTCTTGGATCTAAATAATACGAAACCTCACTCTATGATTTGAAGTTAAAATCCTCAAATATGGTTATATATTGACTTTTTTCACGTTTTTTATGTAGTTTGATATTACGTAAATATATTCATTTTTACCAGTATTTCGATTCTATTTCATGTAGTATCACGATATGTGATTTAGCCTTCAAATCTCAGAATTTCGCATAATATTGCATTTTAAGCAAGTTTTCTTGCATTTTGTTTCGTACGAAAGATCATCGAATTTAGCAATATTTTGACGTTTATCATCCCCTTTTCCTTTATGTGACTTAAACAAAATATCATCGAATTAGGCAATATTTTGCCGTTTTCCACGTTTTTGTGAATTTTCAGTCTATGGGTATTAATTCATATATATACGATAAAAATTATGCAAGCACATAATTGATTAGATAATAACCTTAAATACTTCATTTTCAATCATCTATTTGTTTCTATTTAAAATACTGAGTAAGATATTGAAAAGGGGAGAAGTTCGGTTTTTATTGCATATATCGACGTTTCAGCCGGATTAGAGCGGTTTTACGTGTACATCTTCCCTCGGTAATATAAACGGAAAATCAGGAACATTTTAGTTAATTCTAATGAAAACACATTGATTTTTATCATTTGCATTGGAAACAACATTGTCATATGTCTTTTCTTGGATCTAAATAATACGAAACCTCGCTCTATGATTTGAAGTTAAAATCCTCAAATATGGTTAACTAGTGACTTTTTTCACGTTTTTCATGTAGTTTGATACTACGTAAATATATTCATTTTTACCAATATTTCGATTTTATTTCATGTAGTATCACGATATGTGATTTGGCCTTCAAATCTCAGAATTTCGCATAATGTTGCATTTTAAGCAAGTTTTCTTGCATTTTGTTTCGTACGAAAAATCATCGAATTTAGCATTATTTTGACGTTTATCATCCCCTTTTCCTTTATATTATTTAAACAAATTATAATCGAATTACGCAATATTTTGCCGTTTTTCCACGTTTTTGTGAATTTTCAGTCTATAGGTATTAATTCATTATATATACGATAAAAATGATGCAAACACATAATTGATTAGATAATAACCTTAAATACTTCATTTTCAATCAACTATTTGTTTCTCGTTAAAATACTGAGTAAGATATTGAAAAGGGGGGAGAAGTTCTGTTTTTATTGCATATATCGACGTATCAGCCGGATTAGAGCGGTTTTACGTGTACATCTTCCCTCGGTAATATAAACGGAAAATCAGGAACATTTTAGTTATTTGTAATGAAAACACATTGATTTTTATCATTTGTATTGGAAACAATATTGTCATATGTCTTTTCTTGGATCTAAATAATACGAAACCTCGCTCTATGATTTGAAGTTAAAATCCTCATTTATGGTTATATGGTGACTTTTTTCACGTTTTTCATGTAGTTTGATACTACGTAAATATATTCATTTTTACCAATATTTCGATTCTATTTCATGTTGTATCACGATATGTGATTTGGCATTCAAATCTCAGAATTTCGCATAATATTCCATTTTAAGCAAGTTTTCTTGCCTTTTGTTTCGTACGAAAAATCATCGAATTTAGCAATATTTTGACGTTTATCATCTTCTTTTCCTTTATGTGACTTAAACAAAATATCATCGAATTAGGCAATATTTTGCCGTTTTCCACGTTTTTGTGAATTCTCAGTCTATGGGTATTAATTCATATATATACGATAAAAATTATGCAAACACATAATTGATTAGATAATAACCTTAAATACTTCATTTTCAATCATCTATTTGTTTCTATTTAAAATACTGAGTAAGATATTGAAAAGGGGAGAAGTTCGGTTTTTATTGCATATATCGACGTTTCAGACGGATTAGAGCGGTTTTACGTGTACATCTTCCCTCGGTAATATAAACGGAAAATCAGGAACATTTTAGTTATTTGTAATGAAAACACATTGATTTTTATCATTTGTATTGGAAACAATATTGTCATATGTCTTTTCTTGGATCTAAATAATACGAAACCTCGCTCTATGATATGAAGTTAAAATCCTCATTTATGGTTATATGGTGACTTTTTCACGTTTTTCATGTAGTTTGATACTACGTAAATATATTCATTTTTACCAATATTTCGATTCTATTTCATGTTGTATCACGATATGTGATTTGGCATTCAAATCTCAGAATTTCGCATAATATTCCATTTTAAGCAGGTTTTCTTGCCTTTTGTTTCGTACGAAAAATCATCGAATTTAGCAATATTTTGACGTTTATCATCCCCTTTTCCTTTATGTGACTTAAACAAAATATCATCGAATTAGGCAATATTTTGCCGTTTTCCACGTTTTTGTGAATTTTCAGTCTATGGGTATTAATTCATACATATACGATAAAAATTATGCAAACACATAATTGATTAGATAATAACCTTAAATACTTCATTTTCAATCATCTATTTGTTTCTATTTAAAATACTGAGTAAGATATTGAAAAGGGGAGAAGTTCGGTTTTTATTGCATATATCGACGTTTCAGCCGGATTAGAGCGGTTTTACGTGTACATCTTCCCTCGGTAATATAAACGGAAAATCAGGAACATTTTAGTTAATTGTAATGAAAACACAATGATTTTTATCATTTGTATTGGAAACAATATTGTCATATGTCTTTTCTTGGATCTAAATAATACGAAACCTCGCTCTATGATTTGAAGTTAAAATCCTCAAATATGGTTAAATGGTGACTTTTTTCACGTTTTTATGTAGTTTGATACTACGTAAATATATTCATTTTTACCAATATTTCGATTCTATTTCGTGTAGTATCACGATATGTGATTTGGCCTTCAAATCTCAGAATTTCGCATAATATTGCATTTTAAGCAAGTTTTCTTGCCTTTTGTTTTATACGAAAAATCATTGAATTTAGCAATATTTTGACGTTTATCATCCCCTTTTCCTTAATGTGACTTAAACAAAATATCATCGAATTAGGCAATATTTTGCCGTTTTTGTGAATTTTCAGTCTATGGGTATTAATTCATATATATACGATAAAAATGATGCAAACCTATAATTGATTAGATAATAACCTTAAATACTTCATTTTCAATCATCTATTTGTTTCTCGTTAAAATACTGAGTAAGATATTGAAAAGGGGAGAAGTTTGGTTTTTATTGCATATATCGACGTTTCGGCTGGATTAGAGCGGTTTTACGTGTACATCTTCCCTCGGTAATATAAACGGAAAATCAGGAACATTTTAGTTAATTGTAATGAAAACACATTGATTTTTATCATTTGTATTGGAAACAACATTGTCATATGTCTTTTCTTCGATCTAAATAATACGAAACCTCACTCTATGATTTGAAGTTAAAATCCTCAAATATGGTTATATATTGACTTTTTTCACGTTTTTCATGTAGTTTGATATTACGTAAATATATTCATTTTACCAGTATTTCGATACTATTTCATGTAGTATCACGATATGTGATTTAGCCTTCAAATCTCAGAATTTCGCATAATATTGCATTTTAAGCAAGTTTTCTTGCATTTTGTTTCGTACGAAAGATCATCGAATTTAGCAATATTTTGACGTTTATCATCCTCTTTTCCTTTATGTGACTTAAACAAAATACCTTCGAATTAGGCAATATTTTGCCGTTTTCCACGTTTTTGTGAAGATTCAGTCTATGATAATTAATTCATATATATACGATAAAAATTATGCAAACACATAATTGATTAGATAATAACCTTAAATACTTCATTTTCAATCATCTATTTGTTTCTATTTAAAATACTGAGTAAGATATTGAAAAGGGGAGAAGTTCGGTTATTATTGCATATATCGACGTTTCAGCCGGATTAGAGCGGTTTTACGTGTACATCTTCCCTCGGTAATATAAACGGAAAATCAGGAACATTTTAGTTAATTGTAATGAAAACACATTGATTTTTATCATTTGTATTGGAAACAATATTGTCATATGTCTTTTCTTGGATCTAAATAATACGAAACCTCGCTCTATGATTTGAAGTTAAAATCCTCATATATGGTTATATGGTGACTTTTTTCACGTTTTTCATGTAGTTTGATACTACGTAAATATATTCATTTTTACCAATATTTCGATTCTATTTCATGTTGTATCACGATATGTGATTTCGCATTCAAATCTCAGAATTTCGCATAATATTCCATTTTAAGCAAGTTTTCTTGCGTTTTGTTTCGTACGAAAAATCATCGAATTTAGCAATATTTTGACGTTTATCATCCCCTTTTCCTTTATGTGACTTAAACAAAATATCATCGAATTAGGCAATATTTTGCCGTTTTCCACGTTTTTGTGAATTTTCAGTCTATGGGTATTAATTCATATATATACGATAAAAATGATGCAAACCTATAATTGATTAGATAATAACCTTAAATACTTCATTTTCAATCATCTATTTGTTTCTCGTTAAAATACTGAGTAAGATATTGAAAAGGGGAGAAGTTCGGTTTTTATTGCATATATCGACGTTTCAGCCGGATTAGAGCGGTTTTACGTGTACATCTTCCCTCGGTAATATAAACGGAAAATCAGGAACATTTTAGTTAATTCTAATGAAAACACATTGATTTTTATCATTTGCATTGGAAACAACATTGTCATATGTCTTTTCTTGGATCTAAATAATACGAAACCTCGCTCTATGATTTGAAGCTAAAATCCTCAAATATGGTTAACTAGTGACTTTTTTCACGTTTTTCTTGCAGTTTGATACTACGTAAATATATTCATTTTTACCAATATTTCGATTTTATTTCATGTAGTATCACGATATGTGATTTGGCCTTCAAATCTCAGAATTTCGCATAATGTTGCATTTTAAGCAAGTTTTCTTACATTTTGTTTCGTACGAAAAATCATCGAATTTAGCATTATTTTGACGTTTATCATCCCCTTTTCCTTTATATTATTTAAACAAAATATCATCGAATTACGCAATATTTTGCCGTTTTTCCACGTTTTTGTGAATTTTCAGTCTATAGGTATTAATTCATTATATATACGATAAAAATGATGCAAACACATAATTGATTAGATAATAACCTTAAATACTTCATTTTCAATCAACTCTTTGTTTCTCGTTAAAATACTGAGAAAGATATTGAAAAGGGGAGAAGTTCTGTTTTTATTGCATATATCGACGTATCAGCCGGATTAGAGCGGTTTTACGTGTACATCTTCCCTCGGTAATATAAACGGAAAATCAGGAACATTTTAGTTAATTGTAATGAAAACACATTGATTTTTATCATTTGTATTGGAAACAACATTGTCATATGTCTTTTCTTCGATCTAAATAATACGAAACCTCTCTCTATGATTTGAAGTTAAAATCCTCAAATATGGTTATATATTGACTTTTTTCACGTTTTTCATGTAGTTTGATATTACGTAATTATATTCATTTTTACCAGTATTTCGATACTATTTCATGTAGTATCACGATATGTGATTTGGCCTTCAAATCTCAGAATTTCGCATAATATTGCATTTTAAGCAAGTTTTCTTGCATTTTGTTTCGTACGAAAAATCATCGAATTTAGCAATATTTTGACGTTTATCATCCCCTTTTCCTTTATGTGACTTAAACAAAATACCTTCGAATTAGGCAATATTTTGCCGTTTTCCACGTTTTTGTGAAGATTCAGTCTATGATAATTAATTCATATATATACGATAAAAATTATGCAAACACATAATTGATTAGATAATAACCTTAAATACTTCATTTTCAATCATCTATTTGTTTCTATTTAAAATACTGAGTAAGATATTGAAAAGGGGAGAAGTTCGGTTTTTATTGCATATATCGACGTTTCAGACGGATTAGAGCGGTTTTACGTGTACATCTTCCCTCGGTAATATAAACGGAAAATCAGGAACATTTTAGTTATTTGTAATGAAAACACATTGATTTTTATCATTTGTATTGGAAACAATATTTTCATATGTCTTTTCTTGGATCTAAATAATACGAAACCTCGCTCTATGATTTGAAGTTAAAATCCTCATTTATGGTTATATGGTGACTTTTTTCACGTTTTTCATGTAGTTTGATACTATGTAAATATATTCATTTTTACCAATATTTCGATTCTATTTCATGTTGTATCACGATATGTGATTTGGCATTCAAATCTCAGAATTTCGCATAATATTCCATTTTAAGCAAGTTTTCTTGCCTTTTGTTTCGTACGAAAAATCATCGAATTTAGCAATATTTTGACGTTTATCATCTTCTTTTCCTTTATGTGACTTAAACAAAATATCATCGAATTAGGCAATATTTTGCCGTTTTCCACGTTTTTGTGAATTCTCAGTCTATGGGTATTAATTCATATATATACGATAAAAATTATGCAAACACATAATTGATTAGATAATAACCTTAAATACTTCATTTTCAATCATCTATTTGTTTCTATTTAAAATACTGAGTAAGATATTGAAAAGGGGAGAAGTTCGGTTTTTATTGCATATATCGACGTTTCAGACGGATTAGAGCGGTTTTACGTGTACATCTTCCCTCGGTAATATAAACGGAAAATCAGGAACATTTTAGTTATTTATAATGAAAACACATTGATTTTTATCATTTGTATTGGAAACAATATTGTCATATGTCTTTTCTTGGATCTAAATAATACGAAACCTCGCTCTATGATTTGAAGTTAAAATCCTCATTTATGATTATATGGTGACTTTTTTCACGTTTTTCATGTAGTTTGATACTACGTAAATATATTCATTTTTACCAATATTTCGATTCTATTTCATGTTGTATCACGATATGTGATTTGGCATTCAAATCTCAGAATTTCGCATAATATTCCATTTTAAGCAAGTTTTCTTGCCTTTTGTTTCGTACGAAAAATCATCGAATTTAGCAATATTTTGACGTTTATCATCCCCTTTTCCTTTATGTGACTTAAACAAAATATCATCGAATTAGGCAATATTTTGCCGTTTTCCACGTTTTTGTGAATTTTCAGTCTATGGGTATTAATTCATACATATACGATAAAAATTATGCAAACACATAATTGATTAGATAATAACCTTAAATACTTCATTTTCAATCATCTATTTGTTTCTATTTAAAATACTGAGTAAGATATTGAAAAGGGGAGAAGTTCGGTTTTTATTGCATATATCGACGTTTCAGCCGGATTAGAGCGGTTTTACGTGTACATCTTCCCTCGGTAATATAAACGGAAAATCAGGAACATTTTAGTTAATTGTAATGAAAACACAATGATTTTTATCATTTGTATTGGAAACAATATTGTCATATGTCTTTTCTTGGATCTAAATAATACGAAACCTCGCTCTATGATTTGAAGTTAAAATCCTCAAATATGGTTAAATGGTGACTTTTTTCACGTTTTTATGTAGTTTGATACTACGTAAATATATTCATTTTTACCAATATTTCGATTCTATTTCGTGTAGTATCACGATATGTGATTTGGCCTTCAAATCTCAGAATTTCGCATAATATTCCATTTTAAGCAAGTTTTCTTGCATTTTGTTTCGTACGAAAAATCATCGAATTTAGCAATATTTTGACGTTTATCATCCCCTTTTCCTTTATGTGACTTAAACAAAATATCATCGAATTAGGCAATATTTTGCCGTTTTCCACGTTTTTGTGAATTTTCAGTCTATGGGTATTAATTCATATATATACAATAAAAATGATGCAAACCTATAATTGATTAGATAATAACCTTAAATACTTCATTTTCAATCATCTATTTGTTTCTCGTTAAAATACTGAGTAAGATATTGAAAAGGGGAGAAGTTCGGTTTTTATTGCATATATCGACGTTTCAGCCGGATTAGAGCGGTTTTACGTGTACATCTTCCCTCGGTAATATAAACGGAAAATCAGGAACATTTTAGTTAATTCTAATGAAAACACATTGATTTTTATCATTTGCATTGGAAACAACATTGTCATATGTCTTTTCTTGGATCTAAATAATACGAAACCTCGCTCTATGATTTGAAGCTAAAATCCTCAAATATGGTTAACTAGTGACTTTTTTCACGTTTTTCATGTAGTTTGATACTACGTAAATATATTCATTTTTACCAATATTTCGATTTTATTTCATGTTGTATCACGATATGTGATTTGGCCTTCAAATCTCAGAATTTCGCATAATGTTGCATTTTAAGCAAGTTTTCTTGCATTTTGTTTCGTACGAAAAATCATCGAATTTAGCATTATTTTGACGTTTATCATCCCCTTTTCCTTTATATTATTTAAACAAAATATAATCGAATTACGCAATATTTTGCCGTTTTTCCACGTTTTTGTGAATTTTCAGTCTATAGGTATTAATTCATTATATATACGATAAAAATGATGCAAACACATAATTGATTAGATAATAACCTTAAATACTTCATTTTCAATCAACTATTTGTTTCTCGTTAAAATACTGAGTAAGATATTGAAAAGGGGAGAAGTTCTGTTTTTATTGCATATATCGACGTATCAGCCGGATTAGAGCGGTTTTACGTGTACATCTTCTCTCGGTAATATAAACGGAAAATCAGGAACATTTTAGTTAATTGTAATGAAAACACATTGATTTTTATCATTTGTATTGGAAACAACATTGTCATATGTCTTTTCTTCGATCTCAATAATACGAAACCTCACTCTATGATTTGAAGTTAAAATCCTCAAATATGGTTATATATTGACTTTTTTCACGTTTTTCATGTCGTTTGATATTACGTAATTATATTCATTTTTACCAGTATTTCGATACTATTTCATGTAGTATCACGATATGTGATTTGGCCTTCAAATCTCAGAATTTCGCATAATATTCCATTTTAAGCAAGCTTTCTTGCATTTTGTTTCGTACGAAAAATCATCGAATTTAGCAATATTTTGACGTTTATCATCCCCTTTTCCTTTATGTGACTTAAACAAAATACCTTCGAATTAGGCAATATTTTGCCGTTTTCCACGTTTTTGTGAAGATTCAGTCTATGATAATTAATTCATATATATACGATAAAAATTATGCAAACACATAATTGATTAGATAATAACCTTAAATACTTCATTTTCAATCATCTATTTGTTTCTATTTAAAATACTGAGTAAGATATTGAAAAGGGGAGAAGTTCGGTTTTTATTGCATATATCGACGTTTCAGACGGATTAGAGCGGTTTTACGTGTACATCTTCCCTCGGTAATATAAACGGAAAATCAGGAACATTTTAGTTATTTGTAATGAAAACACATTGATTTTTATCATTTGTATTGGAAACAATATTGTCATATGTCTTTTCTTGGATCTAAATAATACGAAACCTCGCTATATGATTTGAAGTTAAAATCCTCATTTATGGTTATATGGTGACTTTTTTCACGTTTTTCATGTAGTTTGATACTACGTAAATATTTTCATTTTTACCAATATTTCGATTCTATTTCATGTTGTATCACGATATGTGATTTGACATTCAAATCTCAGAATTTCGCATAATATTCCATTTTAAGCAAGTTTTCTTGCCTTTTGTTTCGTACGAAAAATCATCGAATTTAGCAATATTTTGACGTTTATCATCTTCTTTTCCTTTATGTGACTTAAACAAAATATCATCGAATTAGGCAATATTTTGCCGTTTTCCACGTTTTTGTGAATTTTCAGTCTATGGGTATTAATTCATATACATACGATAAAAATTATGCAAACACATAATTGATTAGATAATAACCTTAAATACTTCATTTTCAATCATCTATTTGTTTCTATTTAAAATACTGAGTAAGATATTGAAAAGGGGAGAAGTTCGGTTTTTATTGCATATATCGACGTTTCAGACGGATTAGAGCGGTTTTACGTGTACATCTTCCCTCGGTAATATAAACGGAAAATCAGGAACATTTTAGTTATTTGTAATGAAAACACATTGATTTTTATCATTTGTATTGGAAACAATATTGTCATATGTCTTTTCTTGGATGTAAATAATACGAAACCTCGCTCTATGATTTGAAGTTAAAATCCTCATTTATGGTTATATGGTGACTTTTTTCACGTTTTTCATGTAGTTTGATACTACGTAAATATATTCATTTTTACCAATATTTCGATTCTATTTCATGTTGTATCACGATATGTGATTTGGCATTCAAATCTCAGAATTTCGCATAATATTCCATTTTAAGCAAGTTTTCTTGCCTTTTGTTTCGTACGAAAAATCATCGAATTTAGCAATATTTTGACGTTTATCATCCCCTTTTCCTTTATGTGACTTAAACAAAATATCATCTAATTAGGCAATATTTTGCCGTTTTCCACGTTTTTGTGAATTTTCAGTCTATGGGTCTTAATTCATATATATACGATAAAAATTATGCAAACACATAATTGATTAGATAATAACCTTAAATACTTCATTTTCAATCATCTATTTGTTTCTATTTAAAATACTGAGTAAGATATTGAAAAGGGGAGAAGTTCGGTTTTTATTGCATATATCGACGTTTCAGCCGGATTAGAGCGGTTTTACGTGTACATCTTCCCTCGGTAATATAAACGGAAAATCAGGAACATTTTAGTTAATTGTAATGAAAACACATTGATTTTTATCATTTGTATTGGAAACAATATTGTCATATGTCTTTTCTTGGATCTAAATAATACGAAACCTCGCTCTATGATTTGAAGTTAAAATCCTCAAATAAGGTTAAATGGTGACTTTTTTCACGTTTTTATGTAGTTTGATACTACGTAAATATATTCATTTTTACCAATATTTCGATTCTATTTCGTGTAGTATCACGATATGTGATTTGGCCTTCATATCTCAGAATTTCGCATAATATTGCATTTTAAGCAAGTTTTCTTGCCTTTTGTTTTATACGAAAAATCATCGAATTTAGCAATATTTTGACGTTTATCATTACCTTTTCCTTAATGTGACTTAAACAAAATATCATCGAATTAGGCAATATTTTGCCGTTTTTGTGAATTTTCAGTCTATGGGTATTAATTCATATATATACGATAAAAATGATGCAAACCTATAATTGATTAGATAATAACCTTAAATACTTCATTTTCAATCATCTATTTGTTTCTCGTTAAAATACTGAGTAAGATATTGAAAAGGGGAGAAGTTTGGTTTTTATTGCACATATCGACGTTTCAGCCGGATTAGAGCGGTTTTACGTGTACATCTTCCCTCGGTAATATAAACGGAAAATCAGGAACATTTTAGTTAATTGTAATGAAAACACATTGATTTTTATCATTTGTATTGGAAACAACATTGTCATATGTCTTTTCTTGGATCTAAATAATACGAAACCTCGCTCTATGATTTGAAGTTAAAATCCTCAAATATGGTTATATATTGACTTTTTCACGTTTTTCATGTAGTTTGATATTACGTAAATATATTCATTTTTACCAGTATTTCGATACTATTTCATGTAGTATCACGATATGTGATTTGGCCTTCAAATCTCAGAATTTCGCATAATATTGCATTTTAAGCAAGTTTTCTTGCATTTTGTTTCGTACGAAAAATCATCGAATTTAGCAATATTTTGACGTTTATCATCCCCTTTTCCTTTATGTGACTTAAACAAAATATCATCGAATTAGGCAATATTTTGCCGTTTTCCACGTTTTTGTGAATTTTCAGTCTATGGGTATTAATTCATATATATACGATAAAAATGATGCAAACCTATAATTGATTAGATAATAACCTTAAATACTTCATTTTCAATCATCTATTTGTTTCTCGTTAAAATACTGAGTAAGATATTGAAAAGGGGAGAAGTTCGGTTTTTATTGCATATATCGACGTTTCAGCCGGATTAGAGCGGTTTTACGTGTACATCTTCCCTCGGTAATATAAACGGAAAATCAGGAACATTTTAGTTAATTCTAATGAAAACACATTGATTTTTATCATTTGCATTGGAAACAACATTGTCATATGTCTTTTCTTGGATCTAAATAATACGAAACCTCGCTCTATGATTTGAAGCTAAAATCCTCAAATATGGTTAACTAGTGACTTTTTTCACGTTTTTCATGTAGTTTGATACTACGTAAATATATTCATTTTTACCAATATTTCGATTTTATTTCATGTTGTATCACGATATGTGATTTGGCCTTCAAATCTCAGAATTTCGCATAATGTTGCATTTTAAGCAAGTTTTCTTGCATTTTGTTTCGTACGAAAAATCATCGAATTTAGCATTATTTTGACGTTTATCATCCCCTTTTCCTTTATATTATTTAAACAAAATATAATCGAATTACGCAATATTTTGCCGTTTTTCCACGTTTTTGTGAATTTTCAGTCTATAGGTATTAATTCATTATATATACGATAAAAATGATGCAAACACATAATTGATTAGATAATAACCTTAAATACTTCATTTTCAATCAACTATTTGTTTCTCGTTAAAATACTGAGTAAGATATTGAAAAGGGGAGAAGTTCTGTTTTTATTGCATATATCGACGTATCAGCCGGATTAGAGCGGTTTTACGTGTACATCTTCTCTCGGTAATATAAACGGAAAATCAGGAACATTTTAGTTAATTGTAATGAAAACACATTGATTTTTATCATTTGTATTGGAAACAACATTGTCATATGTCTTTTCTTCGATCTCAATAATACGAAACCTCACTCTATGATTTGAAGTTAAAATCCTCAAATATGGTTATATATTGACTTTTTTCACGTTTTTCATGTCGTTTGATATTACGTAATTATATTCATTTTTACCAGTATTTCGATACTATTTCATGTAGTATCACGATATGTGATTTGGCCTTCAAATCTCAGAATTTCGCATAATATTCCATTTTAAGCAAGCTTTCTTGCATTTTGTTTCGTACGAAAAATCATCGAATTTAGCAATATTTTGACGTTTATCATCCCCTTTTCCTTTATGTGACTTAAACAAAATACCTTCGAATTAGGCAATATTTTGCCGTTTTCCACGTTTTTGTGAAGATTCAGTCTATGATAATTAATTCATATATATACGATAAAAATTATGCAAACACATAATTGATTAGATAATAACCTTAAATACTTCATTTTCAATCATCTATTTGTTTCTATTTAAAATACTGAGTAAGATATTGAAAAGGGGAGAAGTTCGGTTTTTATTGCATATATCGACGTTTCAGACGGATTAGAGCGGTTTTACGTGTACATCTTCCCTCGGTAATATAAACGGAAAATCAGGAACATTTTAGTTATTTGTAATGAAAACACATTGATTTTTATCATTTGTATTGGAAACAATATTGTCATATGTCTTTTCTTGGATCTAAATAATACGAAACCTCGCTATATGATTTGAAGTTAAAATCCTCATTTATGGTTATATGGTGACTTTTTTCACGTTTTTCATGTAGTTTGATACTACGTAAATATTTTCATTTTTACCAATATTTCGATTCTATTTCATGTTGTATCACGATATGTGATTTGACATTCAAATCTCAGAATTTCGCATAATATTCCATTTTAAGCAAGTTTTCTTGCCTTTTGTTTCGTACGAAAAATCATCGAATTTAGCAATATTTTGACGTTTATCATCTTCTTTTCCTTTATGTGACTTAAACAAAATATCATCGAATTAGGCAATATTTTGCCGTTTTCCACGTTTTTGTGAATTTTCAGTCTATGGGTATTAATTCATATACATACGATAAAAATTATGCAAACACATAATTGATTAGATAATAACCTTAAATACTTCATTTTCAATCATCTATTTGTTTCTATTTAAAATACTGAGTAAGATATTGAAAAGGGGAGAAGTTCGGTTTTTATTGCATATATCGACGTTTCAGACGGATTAGAGCGGTTTTACGTGTACATCTTCCCTCGGTAATATAAACGGAAAATCAGGAACATTTTAGTTATTTGTAATGAAAACACATTGATTTTTATCATTTGTATTGGAAACAATATTGTCATATGTCTTTTCTTGGATCTAAATAATACGAAACCTCGCTCTATGATTTGAAGTTAAAATCCTCATTTATGGTTATATGGTGACTTTTTTCACGTTTTTCATGTAGTTTGATACTACGTAAATATATTCATTTTTACCAATATTTCGATTCTATTTCATGTTGTATCACGATATGTGATTTGGCATTCAAATCTCAGAATTTCGCATAATATTCCATTTTAAGCAAGTTTTCTTGCCTTTTGTTTCGTACGAAAAATCATCGAATTTAGCAATATTTTGACGTTTATCATCCCCTTTTCCTTTATGTGACTTAAACAAAATATCATCTAATTAGGCAATATTTTGCCGTTTTCCACGTTTTTGTGAATTTTCAGTCTATGGGTCTTAATTCATATATATACGATAAAAATTATGCAAACACATAATTGATTAGATAATAACCTTAAATACTTCATTTTCAATCATCTATTTGTTTCTATTTAAAATACTGAGTAAGATATTGAAAAGGGGAGAAGTTCGGTTTTTATTGCATATATCGACGTTTCAGCCGGATTAGAGCGGTTTTACGTGTACATCTTCCCTCGGTAATATAAACGGAAAATCAGGAACATTTTAGTTAATTGTAATGAAAACACATTGATTTTTATCATTTGTATTGGAAACAATATTGTCATATGTCTTTTCTTGGATCTAAATAATACGAAACCTCGCTCTATGATTTGAAGTTAAAATCCTCAAATAAGGTTAAATGGTGACTTTTTTCACGTTTTTATGTAGTTTGATACTACGTAAATATATTCATTTTTACCAATATTTCGATTCTATTTCGTGTAGTATCACGATATGTGATTTGGCCTTCATATCTCAGAATTTCGCATAATATTGCATTTTAAGCAAGTTTTCTTGCCTTTTGTTTTATACGAAAAATCATCGAATTTAGCAATATTTTGACGTTTATCATTACCTTTTCCTTAATGTGACTTAAACAAAATATCATCGAATTAGGCAATATTTTGCCGTTTTTGTGAATTTTCAGTCTATGGGTATTAATTCATATATATACGATAAAAATGATGCAAACCTATAATTGATTAGATAATAACCTTAAATACTTCATTTTCAATCATCTATTTGTTTCTCGTTAAAATACTGAGTAAGATATTGAAAAGGGGAGAAGTTTGGTTTTTATTGCACATATCGACGTTTCAGCCGGATTAGAGCGGTTTTACGTGTACATCTTCCCTCGGTAATATAAACGGAAAATCAGGAACATTTTAGTTAATTGTAATGAAAACACATTGATTTTTATCATTTGTATTGGAAACAACATTGTCATATGTCTTTTCTTGGATCTAAATAATACGAAACCTCGCTCTATGATTTGAAGTTAAAATCCTCAAATATGGTTATATATTGACTTTTTCACGTTTTTCATGTAGTTTGATATTACGTAAATATATTCATTTTTACCAGTATTTCGATACTATTTCATGTAGTATCACGATATGTGATTTGGCCTTCAAATCTCAGAATTTCGCATAATATTGCATTTTAAGCAAGTTTTCTTGCATTTTGTTTCGTACGAAAAATCATCGAATTTAGCAATATTTTGACGTTTATCATCCCCTTTTCCTTTATGTGACTTAAACAAAATATCATCGAATTAGGCAATATTTTGCCGTTTTCCACGTTTTTGTGAATTTTCAGTCTATGGGTATTAATTCATATATATACGATAAAAATGATGCAAACCTATAATTGATTAGATAATAACCTTAAATACTTCATTTTCAATCATCTATTTGTTTCTCGTTAAAATACTGAGTAAGATATTGAAAAGGGGAGAAGTTCGGTTTTTATTGCATATATCGACGTTTCAGCCGGATTAGAGCGGTTTTACGTGTACATCTTCCCTCGGTAATATAAACGGAAAATCAGGAACATTTTAGTTAATTCTAATGAAAACACATTGATTTTTATCATTTGTATTGGAAACAACATTGTCATATGTCTTTTCTTGGATCTAAATAATACGAAACCTCGCTCTATGATTTGAAGTTAAAATCCTCAAATATGGTTAACTAGTGACTTTTTTCACGTTTTTCATGTAGTTTGATACTACGTAAATATATTCATTTTTACCAATATTTCGATTTTATTTCATGTAGTATCACGATATGTGATTTGGCCTTCAAATCTCAGAATTTTGCATAATGTTGCATTTTAAGCAAGTTTTCTTGCATTTTATTTCGTACGAAAAATCATCGAATTTAGCATTATTTTGACGTTTATCATCCCCTTTTCCTTTATATTATTTAAACAAAATATCATCGAATTACGCAATATTTTGCCGTTTTTCCACGTTTTTGTGAATTTTCAGTCTATAGGTATTAATTCATTATATATACGATAAAAATGATGCAAACACATAATTGATTAGATAATAACCTTAAATACTTCATTTTCAATCAACTATTTGTTTCTCGTTAAAATACTGAGCAAGATATTGAAAAGGGGAGAAGTTCTGTTTTTATTGCATATATCGACGTTTCAGCCGGAATAGAGCGAGTTTCGTGTTTATCTTCCATCGGTAATATTAACGGAAAATCAGGAACATTTTAGTTAATACTAATGAAAACACATTGATTTTTATCATTTGTATTGGAAACAACATTGTCATATGTCTTTTCTTGGATCTAAATAATACGAAACCTCGCTCTATGATTTGAAGTTAAAATCTTAAAATATGGTTAAATAGTGACTTTTTTCACGTTTTTCATGTAGTTTGATACTACGTTAATATATTCATTTTTACCAATTTTTCGATTTTATTTCATGTAGTATCACGATATGTGATTTGGCCTTCAAATCTCAGAATTTCGCATAATATTGCATTTTAAGCAAGTTTTCTTGCATTTTGTTTCGTACGAAAAATCATCGAATTTAGCAATATTTTGACTTTTATCATCCCCTTTTCCTTTATTTGATTTAAACAAAATATCATCGAATTACGCAATATTTTGCCGTTTTTCTACGTTTTTGTGAATTTTCAGTCTATAGGTATTAATTCATTATATATACGATAAAAATGATGCAAACACATAATTGATTAGATAATAACCTTAAATACTTCATTTTCAATCAACTATTTGTTTCTCGTTAAAATACTGAGTAAGATATTGAAAAGGGGAGAAGTTCTGTTTTTATTGCATATATCGAAGTATCAGCCGGATTAGAGCGGTTTTACGTGTACATCTTCCCTCGGTAATATAAACGGAAAATCAGGAACATTTTAGTTAATTGTAATGAAAACACATTGATTTTTATCATTTGTATTGGAAACAACATTGTCATATGTCTTTTCTTCGATCTAAATAATACGAAACCTCACTCTATGATTTGAAGTTAAAACCCTCAAATATGGTTATGTATTGACTTTTTTCACGTTTTTCATGTAGTTTGATATTACGTAAATATATTCATTTTTACCAGTATTTCGATACTATTTCATGTAGTATCACGATATGTGATTTGGCCTTCAAATCTCAGAATTTCGCATAATATTGCATTTTAAGCAAGTTTTCTTGCATTTTGTTTCGTACGAAAAATCATCGAATTTAGCAATATTTTGACGTTTATCATCCCCTTTTCCTTTATGTGACTTAAACAAAATACCTTCGAATTAGGCAATATTTTGCCGTTTTCTACGTTTTTGTGAAGATTCAGTCTATGATAATTAATTCATATATATACGATAAAAATTATGCAAACACATAACCTTATATATTTCATTTTCAATCATCTATTTGTTTCTCGTTAAAATACTGAGTAAGATATTGAAAAGGGGAGAAGTTCGGTTTTTATTGCATATATCGACGTTTCAGCCGGATTAGAGCGGTTTTACGTGTATATCTTCCCTCGGTAATATAAACGGAAAATCAGGAACATTTTAGTTAATTGTAATGATTGATTTTTATCATTTGTATTGGAAACAACATTGTCATATGTCTTTTCTTGGATCTAAATAATACGAAACCTCGCTCTATGATTTGAAGTTAAAATCCTCAAATATGGTTAAATAGTGACTTTTTTCACGTTTTTCATGTAGTTTGATACTACGTTAATATATTCATTTTTACCAATTTTTCGATTTTATTTCATGTAGTATCACGATATGTGATTTGGCCTTCAAATCTCAGAATTTCGCATAATATTGCATTTTAAGCAAGTTTTCTTGCATTTTGTTTCGTACAAAAAATCATCGAATTTAGCAATATTTTGACTTTTATCATCCCCTTTTCCTTTATTTGATTTAAACAAAATATCATCGAATTACGCAATATTTTGCCGTTTTTCTACGTTTTTGTGAATTTTCAGTCTATAGGTATTAATTCATTATATATACGATAAAAATGATGCAAACACATAATTGATTAGATAATAACCTTAAATACTTCATTTTCAATCAACTATTTGTTTCTCGTTAAAATACTGAGTAAGATATTGAAAAGGGGAGAAGTTCTGTTTTTATTGCATATATCGAAGTATCAGCCGGATTAGAGCGGTTTTACGTGTACATCTTCCCTCGGTAATATAAACGGAAAATCAGGAACATTTTAGTTAATTGTAATGAAAACACATTGATTTTTATCATTTGTATTGGAAACAACATTGTCATATGTCTTTTCGTCGATCTAAATAATACGAAACCTCACTCTATGATTTGAAGTTAAAACCCTCAAATATGGTTATGTATTGACTTTTTTCACGTTTTTCATGTAGTTTGATATTACGTAAATATATTCATTTTTACCAGTATTTCGATACTATTTCATGTAGTATCACGATATGTGATTTGGCCTTCAAATCTCAGAATTTCGCATAATATTGCATTTTAAGCAAGTTTTCTTGCATTTTGTTTCGTACGAAAAATCATCGAATTTAGCAATATTTTGACGTTTATCATCCCCTTTTCCTTTATGTGACTTAAACAAAATACCTTCGAATTAGGCAATATTTTGCCGTTTTCTACGTTTTTGTGAAGATTCAGTCTATGATAATTAATTCATATATATACGATAAAAATTATGCAAACACATAACCTTATATATTTCATTTTCAATCATCTATTTGTTTCTCGTTAAAATACTGAGTAAGATATTGAAAAGGGGAGAAGTTCGGTTTTTATTGCATATATCGACGTTTCAGCCGGATTAGAGCGGTTTTACGTGTATATCTTCCCTCGGTAATATAAACGGAAAATCAGGAACATTTTAGTTAATTGTAATGATTGATTTTTATCATTTGTATTGGAAACAACATTGTCATATGTCTTTTCTTGGATCTAAATAATACGAAACCTCGCTCTATGATTTGAAGTTAAAATCCTCAAATATGGTTATATGGTGACTTTTTTCACGTTTTTCATGTAGTTTGATACTACGTAAATATATTCATTTTCACCAATATTTCGATTCTATTTCATGTTGTATCACGATATGTGATTTGGCATTCAAATCTCAGAATTTCGCATAATATTCCATTTTAAGCAAGTTTTCTTGCCTTTTGTTTCGTATGAAAAATCATCGAATTTAGCAATATTTTGACGTTTATCATCCCCTTTTCCTTTATGTGACTTAAACAAAATATCATCGAATTAGGCAATATTTTGCCGTTTTCCACGTTTTTGTGAATTTTCAGTCTATGGGTATTAATTCATATATATACGATAAAAATGATGCAAACACATAATTGATTAGATAATAACCTTAAATACTTCATTTTCAATCAACTATTTGTTTCTCGTTAAAATACTGAGTAAGATATTGAAAAGGTGAGAAGTTCGGTTTTTATTGCATATATCGACGTATCAGCCGGATTAGAGCGGTTTTACGTGTACATCTTCCCTCGGTAATATAAACGGAAAATCAGGAACATTTTAGGTAATTGTAATGATTGATTTTTATCATTTGTATTGGAAACAACATTGTCATATGTCTTTTCTTGGATCTAAATAATACGAAACCTCACTCTATGATTTGAAGTTAAAATCCTCAAATATGGTTATTTATTGACTTTTTTCACGTTTTTCATGTAGTTTGATATTACGTAAATATATTCATTTTTACCAGTATTTCGATACTATTTCATGTAGTATCACGATATGTGATTTGGCCTTCAAATCTCAGAATTTCGCATAATATTGCATTTTAAGCAAGTTTTTTTGCATTTAGTTTCGTACGAAAAATCATCAAATTTAGCAATATTTTGACGTTTATCATCCCCCTTTTCCTTTATTTGATTTAAACAAAATATCATCGAATTTCGCAATATTTTGCCGTTTTTCTACGTTTTTGTGAATTTTCAGTCTATAGATATTAATTCATTATATATACGATAAAAATGATGCAAACACATAATTGATTAGATAATAACCTTAAATACTTCATTTTCAATCAACTATTTCTTTCTCGTTAAAATACTGAGTAAGATATTGAAAAGGGGAGAAGTTATGTTTTTATTGCATATATCAACGTATCAGCCTGATTAGAGCGGTTTTACGTGTACATCTTCCCTCGGTAATATAAACGGAAAATCAGGAACATTTTAGTTAATTCTAATGAAAACACTTTGATTTTTATCATTTGTATTGGAAACAACATTGTCATATGTCTTTTCTTGGATCTAAATAATACGAAACCTCGCTCTATGATTTGAAGTTAAAATCCTCAAATATGGTTAAATGGTGACTTTTTTCACGTTTTTCATGTAGTTTGATACTACGTAAATATATTCATTTTTACCAATATTTCGATTCTATTTCATGTAGTATCACGATATGTGATTTGGCCTTCAAATCTCAGAATTTCGCATAATATTGCATTTTAAGCAAGTTTTCTTGCCTTTTGTTTCGTACGAAAAATCATCGAATTTAGCAATATTTTGACGTTTATCATCCCTTTTTCCTTTATGTGACTTAAACAAAATATCATCGAATTAGGCAATATTTTGCCGTTTTCCACGTTTTTGTGAATTTTAAGTCTATGGGTATTAATTCATATATGTACGATAAAAATGATGCAAACCTATAATTGATTAGATAATAACCTTAAATACTTCATTTTCAATCATCTATTTGTTTCTCGTTAAAATACTGAGTAAGATATTGAAAAGGGGAGAAGTTCGGTTTTTATTGCATATATCGACGTTTCAGCCGGATTAGAGCGGTTTTACGTGTACATCTTCCCTCGGTAATATAAACGGAAAATCAGGAACATTTTAGTTAATTCTAATGAAAACACATTGATTTTTATCATTTGTATTGGAAACAACATTGTCATATGTCTTTTCTTGGATCTAAATAATACGAAACCTCGCTCTATGATTTGAAGTTAAAATCCTCAAATATGGTTAACTAGTGACTTTTTTCACGTTTTTCATGTAGTTTGATATTACGTAAATATATTCATTTTTACCAATATTTCGATTTTATTTCATGTAGTATCACGATATGTGATTTGGCCTTCAAATCTCAGAATTTCGCATAATGTTGCATTTTAAGCAAGTTTTCTTGCATTTTGTTTCGTACGAAAAATCATCGAATTTAGCATTATTTTGACGTTTATCATACCCTTTTCCTTTATATTATTTAAACAAAATATCATCAAATTACGCAATATTTGGCCGTTTTTCCACGTTTTTGTGAATTTTCAGTCTATAGGTAATAATTCATTATATATACGATAAAAATGATGCAAACACATAATTGATTAGATAATAACCTTAAATACTTCATTTTCAATCAACTATTTGTTTCTCGTTAAAATACTGAGCAAGATATTGAAAAGGGGAGAAGTTCTGTTTTTATTGCATATATCGACGCTTCAGCCGGAATAGAGCGATTTTCGTGTACATCTTCCATCGGTAATATTAACGGAAAATCAAGAACATTTTAGTTAATACTAATGAAAACACATTGATTTTTATCATTTGTATTGGAAACAACATTGTCATATGTCTTTTCTTGGATCTAAATAATACGAAACCTCGCTCTATGATTTGAAGTTAAAATCCTCAAATATGGTTAAATAGTGACTTTTTTCACGTTTTTCATGTAGTTTGATACTACGTAAATATATTCATTTTACCAATTTTTCGATTTTATTTCATGTAGTATCACGATATGTGATTTGGCCTTCAAATCTCAGAATTTCGCATAATATTGCATTTTAAGCAAGTTTTCTTGCATTTTGTTTCGTACGAAAAATCATCGAATTTAGCAATATTTTGACGTTTATCATCCCCTCTTCCTTTATTTGATTTGAACAAAATATCATCGAATTACGCAATATTTTGCCGTTTTTCCACGTTTTTGTGAATTTTCAGTCTATAGGTATTAATTCATTATATATACGATAAAAATTATGCAAACACATAATTGATTAGATAATAACCTTAAATACTTCATTTTCAATCATCTATTTGTTTCTCGTTAAAATACTGAGTAAGATATTGAAAAGGGGAGAAGTTCGGTTTTTATTGCATATATCGACGTTTCAGCCGAATTGGAGCGGTTTTACGTGTACATCTTCCCTCGGTAATATAAACGGAAAATCAGGAACATTTTAGTTAATTCTAATGAAAACACATTGATTTTTATCATTTGTATTTGAAACAACATTGTCATATGTCTTTTCTTGGATCTAAATAATACGAAACCTCGCTCTATGATTTGAAGTAAAAATCCTCAAATATGGTTAACTAGTGACTTTTTTCACGTTTTTCATGTAGTTTGATATTACGTAAATATATTCATTTTTACCAATATTTTGATTTTATTTCATGTAGTATCACGATATGTGATTTGGCCTTCAAATCTCAGAATTTCGCATAATGTTGCATTTTAAGCAAGTTTTCTTGCATTTTGTTTCGTACGAAAAATCATCGAATTTAGCATTATTTTGACGTTTATCATCCCCTTTTCCTTTATATTATTTCAACAAAATACCTTCGAATTACGCAATATTTTGCCGTTTTCCACGTTTTTGTGAATATTCAGTCTATGGGTATTAATTCAGTATATATACGATAAAAATGATGCAAACACATAATTGATTAGATAATAACCTTAAATACTTCATTTTCAATCAACTATTTGTTTCTCGTTAAAATACTGAGCAAGATATTGAAAAGGGGAGAAGTTCTGTTTTTATTGCATATATCGACGTTTCAGCCGGAATAGAGCGATTTTCGTGTACATCTTCCATCGGTAATATTAACGGAAAATCAAGAACATTTTAGTTAATACTAATGAAAACACATTGATTTTTATCATTTGTATTGGAAACAACATTGTCATATGTCTTTTCTTGGATCTAAATAATACGAAACCTCACTCTATGATTTGAAGTTAAAATCCTCAAATATGGTTATATATTGACTTTTTTCACGTTTTTCATGTAGTTTGATATTACGTAAATATATTCATTTTTACCAATATTTCGATACTATTTCATGTAGTATTACGATATGTGATTTGGCCTTCAAATCTCAGAATTTCGCATTATATTGCATTTTAAGCAAGTTTTCTTGCATTTTGTGTCGTACGAAAAATCATCGAATTTAGCAATATTTTGACGTTTATCATCCCCTTTTCCTTTATGTGACTTAAACAAAATACCTTCGAATTACGCAATATTTTGCCGTTTTCCACGTTTTTGTGAATATTCAGTCTATGGGTATTAATTCATATATATACGATAAAAATTATGCAAACACATAATTGATTAGATAATAACCTTAAATACTTCATTTTCAATCATCTATTTGTTTCTATTTAAAATCCTGAGTAAGATATTGAAAAGGGGAGAAGTTCGGTTTTTATTGCATATATCGACGTTTCAGCCGGATTAGAGCGGTTTTACGTGTACATCTTCCCTCGGTAATATAAACGGAAAAGCAGGAACATTTTAGTTAATTCTAATGAAAACACATTGATTTTTATCATTTGTATTGGAAACAACATTGTCATATGTCTTTTCTTGGATCTAAATAATACGAAACCTCGCTCTATGATTTGAAGTTAAAATCCTGAAATATGGATAACTAGTGACTTTTTTCACGTTTTTCATGTAGTTTGATATTACGTAAATATATTCATTTTTACCAATATTTCGATTTTATTTCATGTAGTATCACGATATGTGATTTGGCCTTCAAATCTCTGAATTTCGCATAATGTTGCATTTTAAGCAAGTTTTCTTGCATTTTGTTTCGTACGAAAAATCATCTAATTTAGCATTATTTTGACGTTTATCATCCCCTTTTCCTTTATATTATTTAAACAAAATATCATCGAATTACGCAATATTTTGCCGTTTTTCCACGTTTTTGTGAATTTTCAGTCTATAGGTATTAATTCATTATATATACGATAAAAATGATGCAAACACATAATTGATTAGATAATAACCTTAAATACTTCATTTTCAATCAACTATTTGTTTCTCGTTAAAATACTGAGTAAGATATTGAAAAGGGGAGAAGTTCGGTTTTTATTGCATATATCGACGTATCAGCCGGATTAGAGCGGTTTTACGTGTACATCTTCCCTCGGTAATATAAACGGAAAATCAGGAACATTTTAGTTAATTGTAATGAAAACACATTGATTTTTATCATTTGTATTGGAAACAACATTGTCATATGTCTTTTCTTGGATCTAAATAATACGAAACCTCACTCTATGATTTGAAGTTAAAATCCTCAAATATGGTTATATATTGACTTTTTCACGTTTTTCATGTAGTTTGATATTACGTAAATATATTCATTTTTACCAATATTTCGATACTATTTCATGTAGTATCACGATATGTGATTAGGCCTTCAAATCTCAGATATTCGCATTATATTGCATTTTAAGCAAGTTTTCTTGCATTTTGTGTCGTACGAAAAATCATCGAATTTAGCAATATTTTGACGTTTATCATCCCCTTTTCCTTTATGTGACTTAAACAAAATACCTTCGAATTACGCAATATTTTGCCGTTTTCCACGGTTTTGTGAATATTCAGTCTATGGGTATTAATTCATATATATACGATAAAAATTATGCAAACACATAATTGATTAGATAATAACCTTAAATACTTCATTTTCAATCATCTATTTGTTTCTATTTAAAATCCTGAGTAAGATATTGAAAAGGGGAGAAGTTCGGTTTTTATTGCATATATCGACGTTTCAGCCGGATTAGAGCGGTTTTACGTGTACATCTTCCCTCGGTAATATAAACGGAAAAGCAGGAACATTTTAGTTAATTGTAATGAAAACACATTGATTTTTATCATTTGTATTGGAAACAATATTGTCATATGTCTTTTCTTGGATCTAAATAATACGAAACCTCGCTCTATGATTTGAAGTTAAAATCCTCAAATATGGTTAAATGGTGACTTTTTTCACGTTTTTCATGTAGTTTGATATTACGTAAATATATTCATTTTTACCAATATTTCGATTTTATTTCATGTAGTATCACGATATGTGATTTGGCCTTCAAATCTCAGAATTTCGCATAATGTTGCATTTTAAGCAAGTTTTCTTGCATTTTGTTTCGTACGAAAAATCATCGAATTTAGCATTATTTTGACGTTTATCATACCCTTTTCCTTTATATTATTTAAACAAAATATCATCAAATTACGCAATATTTGGCCGTTTTTCCACGTTTTTGTGAATTTTCAGTCTATAGGTATTAATTCATTATATATACGATAAAAATGATGCAAACACATAATTGATTAGATAATAACCTTAAATACTTCATTTTCAATCAACTATTTGTTTCTCGTTAAAATACTGAGCAAGATATTGAAAAGGGGAGAAGTTCTGTTTTTATTGCATATATCGACGCTTCAGCCGGAATAGAGCGATTTTCGTGTACATCTTCCATCGGTAATATTAACGGAAAATCAAGAACATTTTAGTTAATACTAATGAAAACACATTGATTTTTATCATTTGTATTGGAAACAACATTGTCATATGTCTTTTCTTGGATCTAAATAATACGAAACCTCGCTCTATGATTTGAAGTTAAAATCCTCAAATATGGTTAAATAGTGACTTTTTTCACGTTTTTCATGTAGTTTGATACTACGTAAATATATTCATTTTACCAATTTTTCGATTTTATTTCATGTAGTATCACGATATGTGATTTGGCCTTCAAATCTCAGAATTTCGCATAATATTGCATTTTAAGCAAGTTTTCTTGCATTTTGTTTCGTACGAAAAATCATCGAATTTAGCAATATTTTGACGTTTATCATCCCCTCTTCCTTTATTTGATTTGAACAAAATATCATCGAATTACGCAATATTTTGCCGTTTTTCCACGTTTTTGTGAATTTTCAGTCTATAGGTATTAATTCATTATATATACGATAAAAATTATGCAAACACATAATTGATTAGATAATAACCTTAAATACTTCATTTTCAATCATCTATTTGTTTCTCGTTAAAATACTGAGTAAGATATTGAAAAGGGGAGAAGTTCGGTTTTTATTGCATATATCGACGTTTCAGCCGAATTGGAGCGGTTTTACGTGTACATCTTCCCTCGGTAATATAAACGGAAAATCAGGAACATTTTAGTTAATTCTAATGAAAACACATTGATTTTTATCATTTGTATTTGAAACAACATTGTCATATGTCTTTTCTTGGATCTAAATAATACGAAACCTCGCTCTATGATTTGAAGTAAAAATCCTCAAATATGGTTAACTAGTGACTTTTTTCACGTTTTTCATGTAGTTTGATATTACGTAAATATATTCATTTTTACCAATATTTTGATTTTATTTCATGTAGTATCACGATATGTGATTTGGCCTTCAAATCTCAGAATTTCGCATAATGTTGCATTTTAAGCAAGTTTTCTTGCATTTTGTTTCGTACGAAAAATCATCGAATTTAGCATTATTTTGACGTTTATCATCCCCTTTTCCTTTATATTATTTCAACAAAATACCTTCGAATTACGCAATATTTTGCCGTTTTCCACGTTTTTGTGAATATTCAGTCTATGGGTATTAATTCAGTATATATACGATAAAAATGATGCAAACACATAATTGATTAGATAATAACCTTAAATACTTCATTTTCAATCAACTATTTGTTTCTCGTTAAAATACTGAGCAAGATATTGAAAAGGGGAGAAGTTCTGTTTTTATTGCATATATCGACGTTTCAGCCGGAATAGAGCGATTTTCGTGTACATCTTCCATCGGTAATATTAACGGAAAATCAAGAACATTTTAGTTATTACTAATGAAAACACATTGATTTTTATCATTTGTATTGGAAACAACATTGTCATATGTCTTTTCTTGGATCTAAATAATACGAAACCTCACTCTATGATTTGAAGTTAAAATCCTCAAATATGGTTATATATTGACTTTTTTCACGTTTTTCATGTAGTTTGATATTACGTAAATATATTCATTTTTACCAATATTTCGATACTATTTCATGTAGTATTACGATATGTGATTTGGCCTTCAAATCTCAGAATTTCGCATTATATTGCATTTTAAGCAAGTTTTCTTGCATTTTGTGTCGTACGAAAAATCATCGAATTTAGCAATATTTTGACGTTTATCATCCCCTTTTCCTTTATGTGACTTAAACAAAATACCTTCGAATTACGCAATATTTTGCCGTTTTCCACGTTTTTGTGAATATTCAGTCTATGGGTATTAATTCATATATATACGATAAAAATTATGCAAACACATAATTGATTAGATAATAACCTTAAATACTTCATTTTCAATCATCTATTTGTTTCTATTTAAAATCCTGAGTAAGATATTGAAAAGGGGAGAAGTTCGGTTTTTATTGCATATATCGACGTTTCAGCCGGATTAGAGCGGTTTTACGTGTACATCTTCCCTCGGTAATATAAACGGAAAAGCAGGAACATTTTAGTTAATTCTAATGAAAACACATTGATTTTTATCATTTGTATTGGAAACAACATTGTCATATGTCTTTTCTTGGATCTAAATAATACGAAACCTCGCTCTATGATTTGAAGTTAAAATCCTGAAATATGGATAACTAGTGACTTTTTTCACGTTTTTCATGTAGTTTGATATTACGTAAATATATTCATTTTTACCAATATTTCGATTTTATTTCATGTAGTATCACGATATGTGATTTGGCCTTCAAATCTCTGAATTTCGCATAATGTTGCATTTTAAGCAAGTTTTCTTGCATTTTGTTTCGTACGAAAAATCATCTAATTTAGCATTATTTTGACGTTTATCATCCCCTTTTCCTTTATATTATTTAAACAAAATATCATCGAATTACGCAATATTTTGCCGTTTTTCCACGTTTTTGTGAATTTTCAGTCTATAGGTATTAATTCATTATATATACGATAAAAATGATGCAAACACATAATTGATTAGATAATAACCTTAAATACTTCATTTTCAATCAACTATTTGTTTCTCGTTAAAATACTGAGTAAGATATTGAAAAGGGGAGAAGTTCGGTTTTTATTGCATATATCGACGTATCAGCCGGATTAGAGCGGTTTTACGTGTACATCTTCCCTCGGTAATATAAACGGAAAATCAGGAACATTTTAGTTAATTGTAATGAAAACACATTGATTTTTATCATTTGTATTGGAAACAACATTGTCATATGTCTTTTCTTGGATCTAAATAATACGAAACCTCACTCTATGATTTGAAGTTAAAATCCTCAAATATGGTTATATATTGACTTTTTTCACGTTTTTCATGTAGTTTGATATTACGTAAATATATTCATTTTTACCAATATTTCGATACTATTTCATGTAGTATCACGATATGTGATTAGGCCTTCAAATCTCAGATATTCGCATTATATTGCATTTTAAGCAAGTTTTCTTGCATTTTGTGTCGTACGAAAAATCATCGAATTTAGCAATATTTTGACGTTTATCATCCCCTTTTCCTTTATGTGACTTAAACAAAATACCTTCGAATTACGCAATATTTTGCCGTTTTCCACGGTTTTGTGAATATTCAGTCTATGGGTATTAATTCATATATATACGATAAAAATTATGCAAACACATAATTGATTAGATAATAACCTTAAATACTTCATTTTCAATCATCTATTTGTTTCTATTTAAAATCCTGAGTAAGATATTGAAAAGGGGAGAAGTTCGGTTTTTATTGCATATATCGACGTTTCAGCCGGATTAGAGCGGTTTTACGTGTACATCTTCCCTCGGTAATATAAACGGAAAAGCAGGAACATTTTAGTTAATTGTAATGAAAACACATTGATTTTTATCATTTGTATTGGAAACAATATTGTCATATGTCTTTTCTTGGATCTAAATAATACGAAACCTCGCTCTATGATTTGAAGTTAAAATCCTCAAATATGGTTAAATGGTGACTTTTTTCACGTTTTTCATGTAGTTTGATACTACGTTAATATATTCATTTTTACCAATATTTCGATTCTATTTCATGTAGTATCACGATATGTGATTTGGCCTTCAAATATCAGAATTTCGCATAATATTGCATTTTAAGCAAGTTTTCTTGCATTTTGTTTCGTACGAAAAATCATCGAATTTAGCATTATTTTGACGTTTATCATCCCCTTTTCCTTTATATTATTTAAACAAAATATCATCGAATTACGCAATATTTTGCCGTTTTTCCACGTTTTTGTGAATTTTCAGTCTATAGGTATTAATTCATTATATATACGATAAAAATGATGCAAACACATAATTGATTAGATAATAACCTTAAATACTTCATTTTCAATCAACTATTTGTTTCTCGTTAAAATACTGAGCAAGATATTGAAAAGGGGAGAAGTTCTGTTTTTATTGCATATATCGACGTTTCAGCCGGAATAGAGCGAGTTTCGTGTTTATCTTCCATCGGTAATATTAACGGAAAATCAGGAACATTTTAGTTAATACTAATGAAAACACATTGATTTTTATCATTTGTATTGGAAACAACATTGTCATATGTCTTTTCTTGGATCTAAATAATACGAAACCTCGCTCTATGATTTGAAGTTAAAATCTTAAAATATGGTTAAATAGTGACTTTTTTCACGTTTTTCATGTAGTTTGATACTACGTTAATATATTCATTTTTACCAATTTTTCGATTTTATTTCATGTAGTATCACGATATGTGATTTGGCCTTCAAATCTCAGAATTTCGCATAATATTGCATTTTAAGCAAGTTTTCTTGCATTTTGTTTCGTACGAAAAATCATCGAATTTAGCAATATTTTGACTTTTATCATCCCCTTTTCCTTTATTTGATTTAAACAAAATATCATCGAATTACGCAATATTTTGCCGTTTTTCTACGTTTTTGTGAATTTTCAGTCTATAGGTATTAATTCATTATATATACGATAAAAATGATGCAAACACATAATTGATTAGATAATAACCTTAAATACTTCATTTTCAATCAACTATTTGTTTCTCGTTAAAATACTGAGTAAGATATTGAAAAGGGGAGAAGTTCTGTTTTTATTGCATATATCGAAGTATCAGCCGGATTAGAGCG
This sequence comes from Procambarus clarkii, assembly GCF_040958095.1. Taxonomy (NCBI): domain Eukaryota; kingdom Metazoa; phylum Arthropoda; class Malacostraca; order Decapoda; family Cambaridae; genus Procambarus; species Procambarus clarkii. Next base: position 1,446,513 of record NW_027189145.1, read on the forward strand.
GTTTTACGTGTACATCTTCCCTCGGTAATATAAACGGAAAATCAGGAACATTTTAGTTAATTGTAATGAAAACACATTGATTTTTATCATTTGTATTGGAAACAACATTGTCATATGTCTTTTCTTCGATCTAAATAATACGAAACCTCACTCTATGATTTGAAGTTAAAACCCTCAAATATGGTTATGTATTGACTTTTTTCACGTTTTTCATGTAGTTTGATATTACGTAAATATATTCATTTTTACCAGTATTTCGATACTATTTCATGTAGTATCACGATATGTGATTTGGCCTTCAAATCTCAGAATTTCGCATAATATTGCATTTTAAGCAAGTTTTCTTGCATTTTGTTTCGTACGAAAAATCATCGAATTTAGCAATATTTTGACGTTTATCATCCCCTTTTCCTTTATGTGACTTAAACAAAATACCTTCGAATTAGGCAATATTTTGCCGTTTTCTACGTTTTTGTGAAGATTCAGTCTATGATAATTAATTCATATATATACGATAAAAATTATGCAAACACATAACCTTATATATTTCATTTTCAATCATCTATTTGTTTCTCGTTAAAATACTGAGTAAGATATTGAAAAGGGGAGAAGTTCGGTTTTTATTGCATATATCGACGTTTCAGCCGGATTAGAGCGGTTTTACGTGTATATCTTCCCTCGGTAATATAAACGGAAAATCAGGAACATTTTAGTTAATTGTAATGATTGATTTTTATCATTTGTATTGGAAACAACATTGTCATATGTCTTTTCTTGGATCTAAATAATACGAAACCTCGCTCTATGATTTGAAGTTAAAATCCTCAAATATGGTTAAATAGTGACTTTTTTCACGTTTTTCATGTAGTTTGATACTACGTTAATATATTCATTTTTACCAATTTTTCGATTTTATTTCATGTAGTATCACGATATGTGATTTGGCCTTCAAATCTCAGAATTTCGCATAATATTGCATTTTAAGCAAGTTTTCTTGCATTTTGTTTCGTACAAAAAATCATCGAATTTAGCAATATTTTGACTTTTATCATCCCCTTTTCCTTTATTTGATTTAAACAAAATATCATCGAATTACGCAATATTTTGCCGTTTTTCTACGTTTTTGTGAATTTTCAGTCTATAGGTATTAATTCATTATATATACGATAAAAATGATGCAAACACATAATTGATTAGATAATAACCTTAAATACTTCATTTTCAATCAACTATTTGTTTCTCGTTAAAATACTGAGTAAGATATTGAAAAGGGGAGAAGTTCTGTTTTTATTGCATATATCGAAGTATCAGCCGGATTAGAGCGGTTTTACGTGTACATCTTCCCTCGGTAATATAAACGGAAAATCAGGAACATTTTAGTTAATTGTAATGAAAACACATTGATTTTTATCATTTGTATTGGAAACAACATTGTCATATGTCTTTTCGTCGATCTAAATAATACGAAACCTCACTCTATGATTTGAAGTTAAAACCCTCAAATATGGTTATGTATTGACTTTTTTCACGTTTTTCATGTAGTTTGATATTACGTAAATATATTCATTTTTACCAGTATTTCGATACTATTTCATGTAGTATCACGATATGTGATTTGGCCTTCAAATCTCAGAATTTCGCATAATATTGCATTTTAAGCAAGTTTTCTTGCATTTTGTTTCGTACGAAAAATCATCGAATTTAGCAATATTTTGACGTTTATCATCCCCTTTTCCTTTATGTGACTTAAACAAAATACCTTCGAATTAGGCAATATTTTGCCGTTTTCTACGTTTTTGTGAAGATTCAGTCTATGATAATTAATTCATATATATACGATAAAAATTATGCAAACACATAACCTTATATATTTCATTTTCAATCATCTATTTGTTTCTCGTTAAAATACTGAGTAAGATATTGAAAAGGGGAGAAGTTCGGTTTTTATTGCATATATCGACGTTTCAGCCGGATTAGAGCGGTTTTACGTGTATATCTTCCCTCGGTAATATAAACGGAAAATCAGGAACATTTTAGTTAATTGTAATGATTGATTTTTATCATTTGTATTGGAAACAACATTGTCATATGTCTTTTCTTGGATCTAAATAATACGAAACCTCGCTCTATGATTTGAAGTTAAAATCCTCAAATATGGTTATATGGTGACTTTTTTCACGTTTTTCATGTAGTTTGATACTACGTAAATATATTCATTTTCACCAATATTTCGATTCTATTTCATGTTGTATCACGATATGTGATTTGGCATTCAAATCTCAGAATTTCGCATAATATTCCATTTTAAGCAAGTTTTCTTGCCTTTTGTTTCGTATGAAAAATCATCGAATTTAGCAATATTTTGACGTTTATCATCCCCTTTTCCTTTATGTGACTTAAACAAAATATCATCGAATTAGGCAATATTTTGCCGTTTTCCACGTTTTTGTGAATTTTCAGTCTATGGGTATTAATTCATATATATACGATAAAAATGATGCAAACACATAATTGATTAGATAATAACCTTAAATACTTCATTTTCAATCAACTATTTGTTTCTCGTTAAAATACTGAGTAAGATATTGAAAAGGTGAGAAGTTCGGTTTTTATTGCATATATCGACGTATCAGCCGGATTAGAGCGGTTTTACGTGTACATCTTCCCTCGGTAATATAAACGGAAAATCAGGAACATTTTAGGTAATTGTAATGATTGATTTTTATCATTTGTATTGGAAACAACATTGTCATATGTCTTTTCTTGGATCTAAATAATACGAAACCTCACTCTATGATTTGAAGTTAAAATCCTCAAATATGGTTATTTATTGACTTTTTTCACGTTTTTCATGTAGTTTGATATTACGTAAATATATTCATTTTTACCAGTATTTCGATACTATTTCATGTAGTATCACGATATGTGATTTGGCCTTCAAATCTCAGAATTTCGCATAATATTGCATTTTAAGCAAGTTTTTTTGCATTTAGTTTCGTACGAAAAATCATCAAATTTAGCAATATTTTGACGTTTATCATCCCCCTTTTCCTTTATTTGATTTAAACAAAATATCATCGAATTTCGCAATATTTTGCCGTTTTTCTACGTTTTTGTGAATTTTCAGTCTATAGATATTAATTCATTATATATACGATAAAAATGATGCAAACACATAATTGATTAGATAATAACCTTAAATACTTCATTTTCAATCAACTATTTCTTTCTCGTTAAAATACTGAGTAAGATATTGAAAAGGGGAGAAGTTATGTTTTTATTGCATATATCAACGTATCAGCCTGATTAGAGCGGTTTTACGTGTACATCTTCCCTCGGTAATATAAACGGAAAATCAGGAACATTTTAGTTAATTCTAATGAAAACACTTTGATTTTTATCATTTGTATTGGAAACAACATTGTCATATGTCTTTTCTTGGATCTAAATAATACGAAACCTCGCTCTATGATTTGAAGTTAAAATCCTCAAATATGGTTAAATGGTGACTTTTTTCACGTTTTTCATGTAGTTTGATACTACGTAAATATATTCATTTTTACCAATATTTCGATTCTATTTCATGTAGTATCACGATATGTGATTTGGCCTTCAAATCTCAGAATTTCGCATAATATTGCATTTTAAGCAAGTTTTCTTGCCTTTTGTTTCGTACGAAAAATCATCGAATTTAGCAATATTTTGACGTTTATCATCCCTTTTTCCTTTATGTGACTTAAACAAAATATCATCGAATTAGGCAATATTTTGCCGTTTTCCACGTTTTTGTGAATTTTAAGTCTATGGGTATTAATTCATATATGTACGATAAAAATGATGCAAACCTATAATTGATTAGATAATAACCTTAAATACTTCATTTTCAATCATCTATTTGTTTCTCGTTAAAATACTGAGTAAGATATTGAAAAGGGGAGAAGTTCGGTTTTTATTGCATATATCGACGTTTCAGCCGGATTAGAGCGGTTTTACGTGTACATCTTCCCTCGGTAATATAAACGGAAAATCAGGAACATTTTAGTTAATTCTAATGAAAACACATTGATTTTTATCATTTGTATTGGAAACAACATTGTCATATGTCTTTTCTTGGATCTAAATAATACGAAACCTCGCTCTATGATTTGAAGTTAAAATCCTCAAATATGGTTAACTAGTGACTTTTTTCACGTTTTTCATGTAGTTTGATATTACGTAAATATATTCATTTTTACCAATATTTCGATTTTATTTCATGTAGTATCACGATATGTGATTTGGCCTTCAAATCTCAGAATTTCGCATAATGTTGCATTTTAAGCAAGTTTTCTTGCATTTTGTTTCGTACGAAAAATCATCGAATTTAGCATTATTTTGACGTTTATCATACCCTTTTCCTTTATATTATTTAAACAAAATATCATCAAATTACGCAATATTTGGCCGTTTTTCCACGTTTTTGTGAATTTTCAGTCTATAGGTATTAATTCATTATATATACGATAAAAATGATGCAAACACATAATTGATTAGATAATAACCTTAAATACTTCATTTTCAATCAACTATTTGTTTCTCGTTAAAATACTGAGCAAGATATTGAAAAGGGGAGAAGTTCTGTTTTTATTGCATATATCGACGCTTCAGCCGGAATAGAGCGATTTTCGTGTACATCTTCCATCGGTAATATTAACGGAAAATCAAGAACATTTTAGTTAATACTAATGAAAACACATTGATTTTTATCATTTGTATTGGAAACAACATTGTCATATGTCTTTTCTTGGATCTAAATAATACGAAACCTCGCTCTATGATTTGAAGTTAAAATCCTCAAATATGGTTAAATAGTGACTTTTTTCACGTTTTTCATGTAGTTTGATACTACGTAAATATATTCATTTTACCAATTTTTCGATTTTATTTCATGTAGTATCACGATATGTGATTTGGCCTTCAAATCTCAGAATTTCGCATAATATTGCATTTTAAGCAAGTTTTCTTGCATTTTGTTTCGTACGAAAAATCATCGAATTTAGCAATATTTTGACGTTTATCATCCCCTCTTCCTTTATTTGATTTGAACAAAATATCATCGAATTACGCAATATTTTGCCGTTTTTCCACGTTTTTGTGAATTTTCAGTCTATAGGTATTAATTCATTATATATACGATAAAAATTATGCAAACACATAATTGATTAGATAATAACCTTAAATACTTCATTTTCAATCATCTATTTGTTTCTCGTTAAAATACTGAGTAAGATATTGAAAAGGGGAGAAGTTCGGTTTTTATTGCATATATCGACGTTTCAGCCGAATTGGAGCGGTTTTACGTGTACATCTTCCCTCGGTAATATAAACGGAAAATCAGGAACATTTTAGTTAATTCTAATGAAAACACATTGATTTTTATCATTTGTATTTGAAACAACATTGTCATATGTCTTTTCTTGGATCTAAATAATACGAAACCTCGCTCTATGATTTGAAGTAAAAATCCTCAAATATGGTTAACTAGTGACTTTTTTCACGTTTTTCATGTAGTTTGATATTACGTAAATATATTCATTTTTACCAATATTTTGATTTTATTTCATGTAGTATCACGATATGTGATTTGGCCTTCAAATCTCAGAATTTCGCATAATGTTGCATTTTAAGCAAGTTTTCTTGCATTTTGTTTCGTACGAAAAATCATCGAATTTAGCATTATTTTGACGTTTATCATCCCCTTTTCCTTTATATTATTTCAACAAAATACCTTCGAATTACGCAATATTTTGCCGTTTTCCACGTTTTTGTGAATATTCAGTCTATGGGTATTAATTCAGTATATATACGATAAAAATGATGCAAACACATAATTGATTAGATAATAACCTTAAATACTTCATTTTCAATCAACTATTTGTTTCTCGTTAAAATACTGAGCAAGATATTGAAAAGGGGAGAAGTTCTGTTTTTATTGCATATATCGACGTTTCAGCCGGAATAGAGCGATTTTCGTGTACATCTTCCATCGGTAATATTAACGGAAAATCAAGAACATTTTAGTTAATACTAATGAAAACACATTGATTTTTATCATTTGTATTGGAAACAACATTGTCATATGTCTTTTCTTGGATCTAAATAATACGAAACCTCACTCTATGATTTGAAGTTAAAATCCTCAAATATGGTTATATATTGACTTTTTTCACGTTTTTCATGTAGTTTGATATTACGTAAATATATTCATTTTTACCAATATTTCGATACTATTTCATGTAGTATTACGATATGTGATTTGGCCTTCAAATCTCAGAATTTCGCATTATATTGCATTTTAAGCAAGTTTTCTTGCATTTTGTGTCGTACGAAAAATCATCGAATTTAGCAATATTTTGACGTTTATCATCCCCTTTTCCTTTATGTGACTTAAACAAAATACCTTCGAATTACGCAATATTTTGCCGTTTTCCACGTTTTTGTGAATATTCAGTCTATGGGTATTAATTCATATATATACGATAAAAATTATGCAAACACATAATTGATTAGATAATAACCTTAAATACTTCATTTTCAATCATCTATTTGTTTCTATTTAAAATCCTGAGTAAGATATTGAAAAGGGGAGAAGTTCGGTTTTTATTGCATATATCGACGTTTCAGCCGGATTAGAGCGGTTTTACGTGTACATCTTCCCTCGGTAATATAAACGGAAAAGCAGGAACATTTTAGTTAATTCTAATGAAAACACATTGATTTTTATCATTTGTATTGGAAACAACATTGTCATATGTCTTTTCTTGGATCTAAATAATACGAAACCTCGCTCTATGATTTGAAGTTAAAATCCTGAAATATGGATAACTAGTGACTTTTTTCACGTTTTTCATGTAGTTTGATATTACGTAAATATATTCATTTTTACCAATATTTCGATTTTATTTCATGTAGTATCACGATATGTGATTTGGCCTTCAAATCTCTGAATTTCGCATAATGTTGCATTTTAAGCAAGTTTTCTTGCATTTTGTTTCGTACGAAAAATCATCTAATTTAGCATTATTTTGACGTTTATCATCCCCTTTTCCTTTATATTATTTAAACAAAATATCATCGAATTACGCAATATTTTGCCGTTTTTCCACGTTTTTGTGAATTTTCAGTCTATAGGTATTAATTCATTATATATACGATAAAAATGATGCAAACACATAATTGATTAGATAATAACCTTAAATACTTCATTTTCAATCAACTATTTGTTTCTCGTTAAAATACTGAGTAAGATATTGAAAAGGGGAGAAGTTCGGTTTTTATTGCATATATCGACGTATCAGCCGGATTAGAGCGGTTTTACGTGTACATCTTCCCTCGGTAATATAAACGGAAAATCAGGAACATTTTAGTTAATTGTAATGAAAACACATTGATTTTTATCATTTGTATTGGAAACAACATTGTCATATGTCTTTTCTTGGATCTAAATAATACGAAACCTCACTCTATGATTTGAAGTTAAAATCCTCAAATATGGTTATATATTGACTTTTTTCACGTTTTTCATGTAGTTTGATATTACGTAAATATATTCATTTTTACCAATATTTCGATACTATTTCATGTAGTATCACGATATGTGATTAGGCCTTCAAATCTCAGATATTCGCATTATATTGCATTTTAAGCAAGTTTTCTTGCATTTTGTGTCGTACGAAAAATCATCGAATTTAGCAATATTTTGACGTTTATCATCCCCTTTTCCTTTATGTGACTTAAACAAAATACCTTCGAATTACGCAATATTTTGCCGTTTTCCACGGTTTTGTGAATATTCAGTCTATGGGTATTAATTCATATATATACGATAAAAATTATGCAAACACATAATTGATTAGATAATAACCTTAAATACTTCATTTTCAATCATCTATTTGTTTCTATTTAAAATCCTGAGTAAGATATTGAAAAGGGGAGAAGTTCGGTTTTTATTGCATATATCGACGTTTCAGCCGGATTAGAGCGGTTTTACGTGTACATCTTCCCTCGGTAATATAAACGGAAAAGCAGGAACATTTTAGTTAATTGTAATGAAAACACATTGATTTTTATCATTTGTATTGGAAACAATATTGTCATATGTCTTTTCTTGGATCTAAATAATACGAAACCTCGCTCTATGATTTGAAGTTAAAATCCTCAAATATGGTTAAATGGTGACTTTTTTCACGTTTTTCATGTAGTTTGATATTACGTAAATATATTCATTTTTACCAATATTTCGATTTTATTTCATGTAGTATCACGATATGTGATTTGGCCTTCAAATCTCAGAATTTCGCATAATGTTGCATTTTAAGCAAGTTTTCTTGCATTTTGTTTCGTACGAAAAATCATCGAATTTAGCATTATTTTGACGTTTATCATACCCTTTTCCTTTATATTATTTAAACAAAATATCATCAAATTACGCAATATTTGGCCGTTTTTCCACGGTTTTTGTGAATTTTCAGTCTATAGGTATTAATTCATTATATATACGATAAAAATGATGCAAACACATAATTGATTAGATAATAACCTTAAATACTTCATTTTCAATCAACTATTTGTTTCTCGTTAAAATACTGAGCAAGATATTGAAAAGGGGAGAAGTTCTGTTTTTATTGCATATATCGACGCTTCAGCCGGAATAGAGCGATTTTCGTGTACATCTTCCATCGGTAATATTAACGGAAAATCAAGAACATTTTAGTTAATACTAATGAAAACACATTGATTTTTATCATTTGTATTGGAAACAACATTGTCATATGTCTTTTCTTGGATCTAAATAATACGAAACCTCGCTCTATGATTTGAAGTTAAAATCCTCAAATATGGTTAAATAGTGACTTTTTTCACGTTTTTCATGTAGTTTGATACTACGTAAATATATTCATTTTACCAATTTTTCGATTTTATTTCATGTAGTATCACGATATGTGATTTGGCCTTCAAATCTCAGAATTTCGCATAATATTGCATTTTAAGCAAGTTTTCTTGCATTTTGTTTCGTACGAAAAATCATCGAATTTAGCAATATTTTGACGTTTATCATCCCCTCTTCCTTTATTTGATTTGAACAAAATATCATCGAATTACGCAATATTTTGCCGTTTTTCCACGTTTTTGTGAATTTTCAGTCTATAGGTATTAATTCATTATATATACGATAAAAATTATGCAAACACATAATTGATTAGATAATAACCTTAAATACTTCATTTTCAATCATCTATTTGTTTCTCGTTAAAATACTGAGTAAGATATTGAAAAGGGGAGAAGTTCGGTTTTTATTGCATATATCGACGTTTCAGCCGAATTGGAGCGGTTTTACGTGTACATCTTCCCTCGGTAATATAAACGGAAAATCAGGAACATTTTAGTTAATTCTAATGAAAACACATTGATTTTTATCATTTGTATTTGAAACAACATTGTCATATGTCTTTTCTTGGATCTAAATAATACGAAACCTCGCTCTATGATTTGAAGTAAAAATCCTCAAATATGGTTAACTAGTGACTTTTTTCACGTTTTTCATGTAGTTTGATATTACGTAAATATATTCATTTTTACCAATATTTTGATTTTATTTCATGTAGTATCACGATATGTGATTTGGCCTTCAAATCTCAGAATTTCGCATAATGTTGCATTTTAAGCAAGTTTTCTTGCATTTTGTTTCGTACGAAAAATCATCGAATTTAGCATTATTTTGACGTTTATCATCCCCTTTTCCTTTATATTATTTCAACAAAATACCTTCGAATTACGCAATATTTTGCCGTTTTCCACGTTTTTGTGAATATTCAGTCTATGGGTATTAATTCAGTATATATACGATAAAAATGATGCAAACACATAATTGATTAGATAATAACCTTAAATACTTCATTTTCAATCAACTATTTGTTTCTCGTTAAAATACTGAGCAAGATATTGAAAAGGGGAGAAGTTCTGTTTTTATTGCATATATCGACGTTTCAGCCGGAATAGAGCGATTTTCGTGTACATCTTCCATCGGTAATATTAACGGAAAATCAAGAACATTTTAGTTATTACTAATGAAAACACATTGATTTTTATCATTTGTATTGGAAACAACATTGTCATATGTCTTTTCTTGGATCTAAATAATACGAAACCTCACTCTATGATTTGAAGTTAAAATCCTCAAATATGGTTATATATTGACTTTTTTCACGTTTTTCATGTAGTTTGATATTACGTAAATATATTCATTTTTACCAATATTTCGATACTATTTCATGTAGTATTACGATATGTGATTTGGCCTTCAAATCTCAGAATTTCGCATTATATTGCATTTTAAGCAAGTTTTCTTGCATTTTGTGTCGTACGAAAAATCATCGAATTTAGCAATATTTTGACGTTTATCATCCCCTTTTCCTTTATGTGACTTAAACAAAATACCTTCGAATTACGCAATATTTTGCCGTTTTCCACGTTTTTGTGAATATTCAGTCTATGGGTATTAATTCATATATATACGATAAAAATTATGCAAACACATAATTGATTAGATAATAACCTTAAATACTTCATTTTCAATCATCTATTTGTTTCTATTTAAAATCCTGAGTAAGATATTGAAAAGGGGAGAAGTTCGGTTTTATTGCATATATCGACGTTTCAGCCGGATTAGAGCGGTTTTACGTGTACATCTTCCCTCGGTAATATAAACGGAAAAGCAGGAACATTTTAGTTAATTCTAATGAAAACACATTGATTTTTATCATTTGTATTGGAAACAACATTGTCATATGTCTTTTCTTGGATCTAAATAATACGAAACCTCGCTCTATGATTTGAAGTTAAAATCCTGAAATATGGATAACTAGTGACTTTTTTCACGTTTTTCATGTAGTTTGATATTACGTAAATATATTCATTTTTACCAATATTTCGATTTTATTTCATGTAGTATCACGATATGTGATTTGGCCTTCAAATCTCTGAATTTCGCATAATGTTGCATTTTAAGCAAGTTTTCTTGCATTTTGTTTCGTACGAAAAATCATCTAATTTAGCATTATTTTGACGTTTATCATCCCCTTTTCCTTTATATTATTTAAACAAAATATCATCGAATTACGCAATATTTTGCCGTTTTTCCACGTTTTTGTGAATTTTCAGTCTATAGGTATTAATTCATTATATATACGATAAAAATGATGCAAACACATAATTGATTAGATAATAACCTTAAATACTTCATTTTCAATCAACTATTTGTTTCTCGTTAAAATACTGAGTAAGATATTGAAAAGGGGAGAAGTTCGGTTTTTATTGCATATATCGACGTATCAGCCGGATTAGAGCGGTTTTACGTGTACATCTTCCCTCGGTAATATAAACGGAAAATCAGGAACATTTTAGTTAATTGTAATGAAAACACATTGATTTTATCATTTGTATTGGAAACAACATTGTCATATGTCTTTTCTTGGATCTAAATAATACGAAACCTCGCTCTATGATTTGAAGTTAAAATCCTCAAATATGGTTATATATTGACTTTTTTCACGTTTTTCATGTAGTTTGATATTACGTAAATATATTCATTTTTACCAATATTTCGATACTATTTCATGTAGTATCACGATATGTGATTAGGCCTTCAAATCTCAGATATTCGCATTATATTGCATTTTAAGCAAGTTTTCTTGCATTTTGTGTCGTACGAAAAATCATCGAATTTAGCAATATTTTGACGTTTATCATCCCCTTTTCCTTTATGTGACTTAAACAAAATACCTTCGAATTACGCAATATTTTGCCGTTTTCCACGGTTTTGTGAATATTCAGTCTATGGGTATTAATTCATATATATACGATAAAAATTATGCAAACACATAATTGATTAGATAATAACCTTAAATACTTCATTTTCAATCATCTATTTGTTTCTATTTAAAATCCTGAGTAAGATATTGAAAAGGGGAGAAGTTCGGTTTTTATTGCATATATCGACGTTTCAGCCGGATTAGAGCGGTTTTACGTGTACATCTTCCCTCGGTAATATAAACGGAAAAGCAGGAACATTTTAGTTAATTGTAATGAAAACACATTGATTTTTATCATTTGTATTGGAAACAATATTGTCATATGTCTTTTCTTGGATCTAAATAATACGAAACCTCGCTCTATGATTTGAAGTTAAAATCCTCAAATATGGTTAAATGGTGACTTTTTTCACGTTTTTCATGTAGTTTGATACTACGTTAATATATTCATTTTTACCAATATTTCGATTCTATTTCATGTAGTATCACGATATGTGATTTGGCCTTCAAATATCAGAATTTCGCATAATATTGCATTTTAAGCAAGTTTTCTTGCATTTTGTTTCGTACGAAAAATCATCGAATTTAGCATTATTTTGACGTTTATCATCCCCTTTTCCTTTATATTATTTAAACAAAATATCATCGAATTACGCAATATTTTGCCGTTTTTCCACGTTTTTGTGAATTTTCAGTCTATAGGTATTAATTCATTATATATACGATAAAAATGATGCAAACACATAATTGATTAGATAATAACCTTAAATACTTCATTTTCAATCAACTATTTGTTTCTCGTTAAAATACTGAGCAAGATATTGAAAAGGGGAGAAGTTCTGTTTTTATTGCATATATCGACGTTTCAGCCGGAATAGAGCGATTTTCGTGTACATCTTCCATCGGTAATATTAACGGAAAATCAGGAACATTTTAGTTAATACTAATGAAAACACATTGATTTTTATCATTTGTATTGGAAACAACATTGTCATATGTCTTTTCTGGATCTAAATAATACGAAACCTCGCTCTATGATTTGAAGTTAAAATCCTCAAATATGGTTAAAAGTGACTTTTTTCACGTTTTTTCATGTAGTTTGATACTACGTAAATATATTCATTTTTACCAATATTTCGATTCTATTTCATGTAGTATCACGATATGTGATTTGGCCTTCAATCTCAGAATTTCGCATAATTGCATTTTAAGCAAGTTTTCTTGCATTTTGTTTCGTACGAAAAATCATCGAATTTAGCATATTTTGACGTTTATCATCCCCTTTTCCTTATATTGATTTAAACAAAATATCATCGAATTACGCAATATTTTGCCGTTTTTCTACGTTTTTGTGAATTTTCAGTCTATAGGTATTAATTCATTATATATACGATAAAAATGATGCAAACACATAATTGATTAGATAATAACCTTAAATACTTCATTTTCAATCAACTATTTGTTTCTCGTTAAAATACTGAGTAAGATATTGAAAAGGGGAGAAGTTCGGTTTTTATTGCATATATCGACGTATCAGCCGGATTAGAGCGGTTTTACGTGTACATCTTCCCTCGGTAATATAAACGGAAAATCAGGAACATTTTAGTTAATTGTAATGAAAACACATTGATTTTTATCATTTGTATTGGAAACAACATTGTCATATGTCTTTTCTTGGATCTAAATAATACGAAACCTCGCTCTATGATTTGAAGTTAAAATCCTCAAATATGGTTAAATAGTGACTTTTTTCACGTTTTTCATGTAGTTTGATACTACGTAAATATATTCATTTTTACCAATTTTCGATTTTATTTCATGTAGTATCACGATATGTGATTTGGCCTTCAAATCTCAGAATTTCGCATAATATTGCATTTTAAGCAAGTTTTCTTGCATTTTGTTTCGTACGAAAAATCATCGAATTTAGCAATATTTTGACGTTTATCATCCCCTTTTCCTTTATTGATTTAAACAAAATATCATCGAATTACGCAATATTTTGCCGTTTTTCCACGTTTTTGTGAATTTTCAGTCTAGGTATTAATTCATATATATACGATAAAAATGATGCAAACACATAATTGATTAGATAATAACCTTAAATACTTCATTTTCAATCAACTATTTGTTTCTCGTTAAAATACTGAGTAAGATATTGAAAAGGGGAGAAGTTCGGTTTTTATTGCATATATCGACGTTCAGCCGGATTAGAGCGGTTTTACGTGTACATCTTCCCTCGGTAATATAAACGGAAAATCAGGAACATTTTAGTTAATTGTAATGAAAACACATTGATTTTTATCATTTGTATTGGAAACAACATTGTCATATGTCTTTTCTTGGATCTAAATAATACGAAACCTCACTCTATGATTTGAAGTTAAAATCCTCAAATATGGTTATATATTGACTTTTTTCACGTTTTTCATGTAGTTTGATATTACGTAAATATATTCATTTTTACCAATATTTCGATACTATTTCATGTAGTATCACGATATGTGATTTGGCCTTCAAATCTCAGAATTTCGCATAATATTGCATTTTAAGCAAGTTTTCTTGCATTTTGTTTCGTACGAAAAATCATCGAATTTAGCAATATTTTGACGTTTATCATCCCCTTTTCCTTTATGTGACTTAAACAAAATATCATCGAATTAGGCAATATTTGCCGTTTTCCACGTTTTGTGAATTTTCAGTCTATGGGTATTAATTCATTATATATACGATAAAAATGATGCAAACACATAATTGATTAGATAATAACCTTAAATACTTCATTTTCAATCATCTATTTGTTTCTCGTTAAAATACTGAGCAAGATATTGAAAAGGGGAGAAGTTCTGTTTTTATTGCATATATCGACGTTTCAGCCGAATTAGAGCGGATTTTACGTGTACATCTTCCATCGGTAATATTAAACGGAAAATCAGGAACATTTTAGTTAATTGTAATGAAAACACAATGGATTTTTATCATTTGTATTGGAAACAACATTGGTCATATGTCTTTTCTTGGATCTAAATAATACGAAACCTCACTCTATGATTTTGAAGTAAAATCCTCAAATATGGTTATACTAGTGACATTTTTCACGTTTTTCATGTAGTTGATATTACGTAAATATATTCATTTTTACCAATATTTTCGATACTATTCATGTAGTATCACGATATGTGATTTGGCCTTCAAATCTCAGAATTTCGCATAATAGTTGCATTTTAAGCAAGTTTTCTTACCTTTTGTTTCGTACGAAAAATCATCGAATTTAGCATTATTTGACGTTTATCATCCCCTTTCCTTTATATTATCTTCAACAAAATACCTTCGAATTACGCAATATTTTGCCGTTTCCACGTTTTTGTGAATATTCAGTCTATGGGTATTAATTCAGTATATATACGATAAAAATGATGCAAACACATAATTGATTAGATAATAACCTTAAATACTTCATTTTCAATCAACTATTTGTTTCTCGTTAAAATACTGAGCAAGATATTGAAAAGGGGAGAAGTTCGTTTTTATTGCATATATCGACGTTTCAGCCGGAATAGAGCGATTTTCGTGTACATCTTCCATCGGTAATATTAACGGAAAATCAGAACATTTTAGTTAATTGCTAATGAAAACACATTGATTTTTATCATTTGTATTGGAAACAACATTGTCATATGTCTTTTCTTGGATCTAAATAATACGAAACCTCACTCTATGATTTGAAGTTAAAATCCTCAAATATGGTTAATATATTGACTTTTTTCACGTTTTTCATGTAGTTTGATATTACGTAAATATATTCATTTTTACCAATATTTCGATACTATTTCATGTAGTATTACGATATGTGATTTGGCCTTCAAATCTCAGAATTTCGCATTATATTGCATTTTAAGCAAGTTTTCTTGCATTTTGTTGTCGTACGAAAAATCATCGAATTTAGCAATATTTTGACGTTTATCATCCCCTTTTCTTATGTGACTTAAACAAAATATCCTCGAATTACGGCAATATTTTGCCGTTTTCCACGTTTTTGTGAATATTCAGTCTATGGGTATTAATTCATATATATACGATAAAAATTATGCAAACACATAATTGATTAGATAATAACCTTAAATACTTCATTTTCAATCATCTATTTGTTTCTATTTAAAATACTGAGTAAGATATTGAAAAGGGAGAAGTTCGGTTTTTATTGCATATATCGACGTTTCAGCCGGATTAGAGCGGTTTTACGTGTACATCTTCCCTCGGTAATATAACGGAAAAGCAGGAACATTTTAGTTAATTCTAATGAAAACACATTGATTTTTATCATTTGTATTGGAAACAACATTGTCATATGTCTTTTCTTGGATCTAAATAATACGAAACCTCGCTCTATGATTTGAAGTTAAAATCCTGAAATATGGATAACTAGTGACTTTTTTCACGTTTTTCATGTAGTTTGATATTACGTAAATATATTCATTTTACCAATATTTCGATTTTATTTCATGTAGTATCACGATATGTGATTTGGCCTTCAAATCTCTGAATTTCGCATAATGTTGCATTTTAAGCAAGTTTTCTTGCATTTTGTTTCGTACGAAAAATCATCTAATTTAGCATTATTTTGACGTTTATCATCCCCTTTTCCTTTATATTATTTAAACAAATATCATTCGAATTACGCAATATTTTGCCGTTTTTCCACGTTTTTGTGAATTTTCAGTCTATAGGTATTAATTCATTATATATACGATAAAAATGATGCAAACACATAATTGATTAGATAATAACCTTAAATACTTCATTTTCAATCAACTATTTGTTTCTCGTTAAAATACTGAGTAAGATATTGAAAAGGGGAGAAGTTCGGTTTTTATTGCATATATCGACGTATCAGCCGGATTAGAGCGGTTTTACGTGTACATCTTCCCTCGGTAATATAAACGGAAAATCAGGAACATTTTAGTTAATTGTAATGAAAACACATTGATTTTTATCATTTGTATTGGAAACAACATTGTCATATGTCTTTTCTTGGATCTAAATAATACGAAACCTCACTCTATGATTTGAAGTTAAAATCCTCAAATATGGTTATATATTGACTTTTTCACGTTTTTCATGTAGTTTGATATTACGTAAATATATTCATTTTACCAATATTTCGATACTATTTCATGTAGTATCACGATATGTGATTAGGCCTTCAAATCTCAGATATTCGCATTATATTGCATTTTAAGCAAGTTTTCTTGCATTTTGTGTCGTACGAAAAATCATCGAATTTAGCAATATTTTGACGTTTATCATCCCCTTTTCCTTTATGTGACTTAAACAAAATACCTTCGAATTACGCAATATTTTGCCGTTTTCCACGGTTTTGTGAATATTCAGTCTATGGGTATTAATTCATATATATACGATAAAAATTATGCAAACACATAATTGATTAGATAATAACCTAAATACTTCATTTTCAATCATCTATTTGTTTCTATTTAAAATCCTGAGTAAGATATTGAAAAGGGGAGAAGTTCGGTTTTTATTGCATATATCGACGTTTCAGCCGGATTAGAGCGGTTTTACGTGTACATCTTCCCTCGGTAATATAAACGGAAAAGCAGGAACATTTTAGTTAATTGTAATGAAAACACATTGATTTTTTATCATTTGTATTGGAAACAATATTGTCATATGTCTTTTCTTGGATCTAAATAATACGAAACCTCGCTCTATGATTTGAAGTTAAAATCCTCAAATATGGTTAAATGGTGACTTTTTTCACGTTTTTCATGTAGTTTGATATTACGTAAATATATTCATTTTTACCAATATTTCGATTTTATTTCATGTAGTATCACGATATGTGATTTGGCCTTCAAATCTCAGAATTTCGCATAATGTTGCATTTTAAGCAAGTTTCTTGCATTTTGTTTCGTACGAAAAATCATCGAATTTAGCATATTTTGACGTTTATCATACCCTTTTCCTTTATATTATTTAAACAAAATATCATCAAATTACGCAATATTTGGCCGTTTTTCCACGTTTTTGTGAATTTTCAGTCTATAGGTATTAATTCATTATATATACGATAAAAATGATGCAAACACATAATTGATTAGATAATAACCTTAAATACTTCATTTTCAATCAACTATTTGTTTCTCGTTAAAATACTGAGCAAGATATTGAAAAGGGGAGAAGTTCTGTTTTTATTGCATATATCGACGCTTCAGCCGGAATAGAGCGATTTTCGTGTACATCTTCCATCGGTAATATTAACGGAAAATCAAGAACATTTTAGTTAATACTAATGAAAACACATTGATTTTTATCATTTGTATTGGAAACAACATTGTCATATGTCTTTTCTTGGATCTAAATAATACGAAACCTCGCTCTATGATTTGAAGTTAAAATCCTCAAATATGGTTAAATAGTGACTTTTTTCACGTTTTTCATGTAGTTTGATACTACGTAAATATATTCATTTTACCAATTTTTCGATTTTTATTTCATGTAGTATCACGATATGTGATTTGGCCTTCAAATCTCAGAATTTCGCATAATATTGCATTTTAAGCAAGTTTTCTTGCATTTTGTTTCGTACGAAAAATCATCGAATTTAGCAATATTTTGACGTTTATCATCCCCTCTTCCTTTATTTGATTTGAACAAAATATCATCGAATTACGCAATATTTTGCCGTTTTTCCACGGTTTTTGTGAATTTTCAGTCTATAGGTATTAATTCATTATATATACGATAAAAATTATGCAAACACATAATTGATTAGATAATAACCTTAAATACTTCATTTTCAATCATCTATTTGTTTCTCGTTAAAATACTGAGTAAGATATTGAAAAGGGGAGAAGTTCGGTTTTTATTGCATATATCGACGTTTCAGCCGAATTGGGAGCGGTTTTACGTGTACATCTTCCCTCGGTAATATAAACGGAAAATCAGGAACATTTTAGTTAATTCTAATGAAAACACATTGATTTTATCATTTGTATTTGAAACAACATTGTCATATGTCTTTTCTTGGATCTAAATAATACGAAACCTCGCTCTATGATTTGAAGTAAAAATCCTCAAATATGGTTAACTAGTGACTTTTTTCACGTTTTTCATGTAGTTTGATATTACGTAAATATATTCATTTTTACCAATATTTTGATTTTATTTCATGTAGTATCACGATATGTGATTTGGCCTTCAAATCTCAGAATTTCGCATAATGTTGCATTTTAAGCAAGTTTCTTGCATTTTGTTTCGTACGAAAAAATCATCGAATTTAGCATTATTTTGACGTTTATCATCCCCTTTTCCTTTATATTATTTCAACAAAATACCTTCGAATTACGCAATATTTTGCCGTTTTCCACGTTTTTGTGAATATTCAGTCTATGGGTATTAATTCAGTATATATACGATAAAAATGATGCAAACACATAATTGATTAGATAATAACCTTAAATACTTCATTTTCAATCAACTATTTGTTTCTCGTTAAAATACTGAGCAAGATATTGAAAAGGGGAGAAGTTCTGTTTTTATTGCATATATCGACGTTTCAGCCGGAATAGAGCGATTTTCGTGTACATCTTCCATCGGTAATATTAACGGAAAATCAAGAACATTTTAGTTATTACTAATGAAAACACATTGATTTTTATCATTTGTATTGGAAACAACATTGTCATATGTCTTTTCTTGGATCTAAATAATACGAAACCTCACTCTATGATTTGAAGTTAAAATCCTCAAATATGGTTATATATTGACTTTTTTCACGTTTTTCATGTAGTTTGATATTACGTAAATATATTCATTTTTACCAATATTTCGATACTATTTCATGTAGTATTACGATATGTGATTTGGCCTTCAAATCTCAGAATTTCGCATTATATTGCATTTTAAGCAAGTTTTCTTGCATTTTGTGTCGTACGAAAAATCATCGAATTTAGCAATATTTTGACGTTTATCATCCCTTTTCCTTTATGTGACTTAAACAAAATACCTTCGAATTACGCAATATTTTGCCGTTTTCCACGTTTTTGTGAATATTCAGTCTATGGGTATTAATTCATATATATACGATAAAAATTATGCAAACACATAATTGATTAGATAATAACCTTAAATACTTCATTTTCAATCATCTATTTGTTTCTATTTAAAATCCTGAGTAAGATATTGAAAAGGGGAGAAGTTCGGTTTTTATTGCATATATCGACGTTTCAGCCGGATTAGAGCGGTTTTACGTGTACATCTTCCCTCGGTAATATAAACGGAAAAGCAGGAACATTTTAGTTAATTCTAATGAAAACACATTGATTTTTATCATTTGTATTGGAAACAACATTGTCATATGTCTTTTCTTGGATCTAAATAATACGAAACCTCGCTCTATGATTTGAAGTTAAAATCCTGAAATATGGATAACTAGTGACTTTTTTCACGTTTTTCATGTAGTTTGATATTACGTAAATATATTCATTTTTACCAATATTTCGATTTTATTTCATGTAGTATCACGATATGTGATTTGGCCTTCAAATCTCTGAATTTCGCATAATGTTGCATTTTAAGCAAGTTTTCTTGCATTTTGTTTCGTACGAAAAATCATCTAATTTAGCATTATTTTGACGTTTATCATCCCCTTTTCCTTTATATTATTTAAACAAAATATCATCGAATTACGCAATATTTTGCCGTTTTTCCACGTTTTTTGTGAATTTTCAGTCTATAGGTATTAATTCATTATATATACGATAAAAATGATGCAAACACATAATTGATTAGATAATAACCTTAAATACTTCATTTTCAATCAACTATTTGTTTCTCGTTAAAATACTGAGTAAGATATTGAAAAGGGGAGAAGTTCGGTTTTTATTGCATATATCGACGTATCAGCCGGATTAGAGCGGTTTTACGTGTACATCTTCCCTCGGTAATATAAACGGAAAATCAGGAACATTTTAGTTAATTGTAATGAAAACACATTGATTTTTATCATTTGTATTGGAAACAACATTGTCATATGTCTTTTCTTGGATCTAAATAATACGAAACCTCACTCTATGATTTGAAGTTAAAATCCTCAAATATGGTTATATATTGACTTTTTTCACGTTTTTCATGTAGTTTGATATTACGTAAATATATTCATTTTTACCAATATTTCGATACTATTTCATGTAGTATCACGATATGTGATTAGGCCTTCAAATCTCAGATATTCGCATTATATTGCATTTTAAGCAAGTTTTCTTGCATTTTGTGTCGTACGAAAAATCATCGAATTTAGCAATATTTTGACGTTTATCATCCCCTTTTCCTTTATGTGACTTAAACAAAATACCTTCGAATTACGCAATATTTTGCCGTTTTCCACGGTTTTTGTGAATATTCAGTCTATGGGTATTAATTCATATATATACGATAAAAAATTATGCAAACACATAATTGATTAGATAATAACCTTAAATACTTCATTTTCAATCATCTATTTGTTTCTATTTAAAATCCTGAGTAAGATATTGAAAAGGGGAGAAGTTCGGTTTTTATTGCATATATCGACGTTTCAGCCGGATTAGAGCGGTTTTACGTGTACATCTTCCCTCGGTAATATAAACGGAAAAGCAGGAACATTTTAGTTAATTGTAATGAAAACACATTGATTTTTATCATTTGTATTGGAAACAATATTGTCATATGTCTTTTCTTGGATCTAAATAATACGAAACCTCGCTCTATGATTTGAAGTTAAAATCCTCAAATATGGTTAAATGGTGACTTTTTTCACGTTTTTCATGTAGTTTGATACTACGTTAATATATTCATTTTTACCAATATTTCGATTCTATTTCATGTAGTATCACGATATGTGATTTGGCCTTCAAATATCAGAATTTCGCATAATATTGCATTTTAAGCAAGTTTTCTTGCATTTTGTTTCGTACGAAAAATCATCGAATTTAGCATTATTTTGACGTTTATCATCCCCTTTTCCTTTATATTATTTAAACAAAATATCATCGAATTACGCAATATTTTGCCGTTTTTCCACGTTTTTGTGAATTTTCAGTCTATAGGTATTAATTCATTATATATACGATAAAAATGATGCAAACACATAATTGATTAGATAATAACCTTAAATACTTCATTTTCAATCAACTATTTGTTTCTCGTTAAAATACTGAGCAAGATATTGAAAAGGGGAGAAGTTCTGTTTTTATTGCATATATCGACGTTTCAGCCGGAATAGAGCGAGTTTCGTGTTTATCTTCCATCGGTAATATTAACGGAAAATCAGGAACATTTTAGTTAATACTAATGAAAACACATTGATTTTTATCATTTGTATTGGAAACAACATTGTCATATGTCTTTTCTTGGATCTAAATAATACGAAACCTCGCTCTATGATTTGAAGTTAAAATCTTAAAATATGGTTAAATAGTGACTTTTTTCACGTTTTTCATGTAGTTTGATACTACGTTAATATATTCATTTTTACCAATTTTTCGATTTTATTTCATGTAGTATCACGATATGTGATTTGGCCTTCAAATCTCAGAATTTCGCATAATATTGCATTTTAAGCAAGTTTTCTTGCATTTTGTTTCGTACGAAAAATCATCGAATTAGCAATATTTTGACTTTTATCATCCCCTTTTCCTTTATTTGATTTAAACAAAATATCATCGAATTACGCAATATTTTGCCGTTTTTCTACGTTTTTGTGAATTTTCAGTCTATAGGTATTAATTCATTATATATACGATAAAAATGATGCAAACACATAATTGATTAGATAATAACCTTAAATACTTCATTTTCAATCAACTATTTGTTTCTCGTTAAAATACTGAGTAAGATATTGAAAAGGGGAGAAGTTCTGTTTTTATTGCATATATCGAAGTATCAGCCGGATTAGAGCGGTTTTACGTGTACATCTTCCCTCGGTAATATAAACGGAAAATCAGGAACATTTTAGTTAATTGTAATGAAAACACATTGATTTTATCATTTGTATTGGAAACAACATTGTCATATGTCTTTTCTTCGATCTAAATAATACGAAACCTCACTCTATGATTTGAAGTTAAAACCCTCAAATATGGTTATGTATTGACTTTTTTCACGTTTTTCATGTAGTTTGATATTACGTAAATATATTCATTTTTACCAGTATTTCGATACTATTTCATGTAGTATCACGATATGTGATTTGGCCTTCAAATCTCAGAATTTCGCATAATATTGCATTTTAAGCAAGTTTTCTTGCATTTTGTTTCGTACGAAAAATCATCGAATTTAGCAATATTTTGACGTTTATCATCCCCTTTTCCTTTATGTGACTTAAACAAAATACCTTCGAATTAGGCAATATTTTGCCGTTTTCTACGTTTTTGTGAAGATTCAGTCTATGATAATTAATTCATATATATACGATAAAAATTATGCAAACACATAACCTTATATATTTCATTTTCAATCATCTATTTGTTTCTCGTTAAAATACTGAGTAAGATATTGAAAAGGGGAGAAGTTCGGTTTTTATTGCATATATCGACGTTTCAGCCGGATTAGAGCGGTTTTACGTGTATATCTTCCCTCGGTAATATAAACGGAAAATCAGGAACATTTTAGTTAATTGTAATGATTGATTTTTATCATTTGTATTGGAAACAACATTGTCATATGTCTTTTCTTGGATCTAAATAATACGAAACCTCGCTCTATGATTTGAAGTTAAAATCCTCAAATATGGTTAAATAGTGACTTTTTTCACGTTTTTCATGTAGTTTGATACTACGTTAATATATTCATTTTTACCAATTTTTCGATTTTATTTCATGTAGTATCACGATATGTGATTTGGCCTTCAAATCTCAGAATTTCGCATAATATTGCATTTTAAGCAAGTTTTCTTGCATTTTGTTTCGTACAAAAAATCATCGAATTTAGCAATATTTTGACTTTTATCATCCCCTTTTCCTTTATTTGATTTAAACAAAATATCATCGAATTACGCAATATTTTGCCGTTTTTCTACGTTTTTGTGAATTTTCAGTCTATAGGTATTAATTCATTATATATACGATAAAAATGATGCAAACACATAATTGATTAGATAATAACCTTAAATACTTCATTTTCAATCAACTATTTGTTTCTCGTTAAAATACTGAGTAAGATATTGAAAAGGGGAGAAGTTCTGTTTTTATTGCATATATCGAAGTATCAGCCGGATTAGAGCGGTTTTACGTGTACATCTTCCCTCGGTAATATAAACGGAAAATCAGGAACATTTTAGTTAATTGTAATGAAAACACATTGATTTTTATCATTTGTATTGGAAACAACATTGTCATATGTCTTTTCGTCGATCTAAATAATACGAAACCTCACTCTATGATTTGAAGTTAAAACCCTCAAATATGGTTATGTATTGACTTTTTTCACGTTTTTCATGTAGTTTGATATTACGTAAATATATTCATTTTTACCAGTATTTCGATACTATTTCATGTAGTATCACGATATGTGATTTGGCCTTCAAATCTCAGAATTTCGCATAATATTGCATTTTAAGCAAGTTTTCTTGCATTTTGTTTCGTACGAAAAATCATCGAATTTAGCAATATTTTGACGTTTATCATCCCCTTTTCCTTTATGTGACTTAAACAAAATACCTTCGAATTAGGCAATATTTTGCCGTTTTCTACGTTTTTGTGAAGATTCAGTCTATGATAATTAATTCATATATATACGATAAAAATTATGCAAACACATAACCTTATATATTTCATTTTCAATCATCTATTTGTTTCTCGTTAAAATACTGAGTAAGATATTGAAAAGGGGAGAAGTTCGGTTTTTATTGCATATATCGACGTTTCAGCCGGATTAGAGCGGTTTTACGTGTATATCTTCCCTCGGTAATATAAACGGAAAATCAGGAACATTTTAGTTAATTGTAATGATTGATTTTTATCATTTGTATTGGAAACAACATTGTCATATGTCTTTTCTTGGATCTAAATAATACGAAACCTCGCTCTATGATTTGAAGTTAAAATCCTCAAATATGGTTATATGGTGACTTTTTTCACGTTTTTCATGTAGTTTGATACTACGTAAATATATTCATTTTCACCAATATTTCGATTCTATTTCATGTTGTATCACGATATGTGATTTGGCATTCAAATCTCAGAATTTCGCATAATATTCCATTTTAAGCAAGTTTTCTTGCCTTTTGTTTCGTATGAAAAATCATCGAATTTAGCAATATTTTGACGTTTATCATCCCCTTTTCCTTTATGTGACTTAAACAAAATATCATCGAATTAGGCAATATTTTGCCGTTTTCCACGTTTTTGTGAATTTTCAGTCTATGGGTATTAATTCATATATATACGATAAAAATGATGCAAACACATAATTGATTAGATAATAACCTTAAATACTTCATTTTCAATCAACTATTTGTTTCTCGTTAAAATACTGAGTAAGATATTGAAAAGGTGAGAAGTTCGGTTTTTATTGCATATATCGACGTATCAGCCGGATTAGAGCGGTTTTACGTGTACATCTTCCCTCGGTAATATAAACGGAAAATCAGGAACATTTTAGGTAATTGTAATGATTGATTTTTATCATTTGTATTGGAAACAACATTGTCATATGTCTTTTCTTGGATCTAAATAATACGAAACCTCACTCTATGATTTGAAGTTAAAATCCTCAAATATGGTTATTTATTGACTTTTTTCACGTTTTTCATGTAGTTTGATATTACGTAAATATATTCATTTTTACCAGTATTTCGATACTATTTCATGTAGTATCACGATATGTGATTTGGCCTTCAAATCTCAGAATTTCGCATAATATTGCATTTTAAGCAAGTTTTTTTGCATTTAGTTTCGTACGAAAAATCATCAAATTTAGCAATATTTTGACGTTTATCATCCCCCTTTTCCTTTATTTGATTTAAACAAAATATCATCGAATTTCGCAATATTTTGCCGTTTTTCTACGTTTTTGTGAATTTTCAGTCTATAGATATTAATTCATTATATATACGATAAAAATGATGCAAACACATAATTGATTAGATAATAACCTTAAATACTTCATTTTCAATCAACTATTTCTTTCTCGTTAAAATACTGAGTAAGATATTGAAAAGGGGAGAAGTTATGTTTTTATTGCATATATCAACGTATCAGCCTGATTAGAGCGGTTTTACGTGTACATCTTCCCTCGGTAATATAAACGGAAAATCAGGAACATTTTAGTTAATTCTAATGAAAACACTTTGATTTTTATCATTTGTATTGGAAACAACATTGTCATATGTCTTTTCTTGGATCTAAATAATACGAAACCTCGCTCTATGATTTGAAGTTAAAATCCTCAAATATGGTTAAATGGTGACTTTTTTCACGTTTTTCATGTAGTTTGATACTACGTAAATATATTCATTTTTACCAATATTTCGATTCTATTTCATGTAGTATCACGATATGTGATTTGGCCTTCAAATCTCAGAATTTCGCATAATATTGCATTTTAAGCAAGTTTTCTTGCCTTTTGTTTCGTACGAAAAATCATCGAATTTAGCAATATTTTGACGTTTATCATCCCTTTTTCCTTTATGTGACTTAAACAAAATATCATCGAATTAGGCAATATTTTGCCGTTTTCCACGTTTTTGTGAATTTTAAGTCTATGGGTATTAATTCATATATGTACGATAAAAATGATGCAAACCTATAATTGATTAGATAATAACCTTAAATACTTCATTTTCAATCATCTATTTGTTTCTCGTTAAAATACTGAGTAAGATATTGAAAAGGGGAGAAGTTCGGTTTTTATTGCATATATCGACGTTTCAGCCGGATTAGAGCGGTTTTACGTGTACATCTTCCCTCGGTAATATAAACGGAAAATCAGGAACATTTTAGTTAATTCTAATGAAAACACATTGATTTTTATCATTTGTATTGGAAACAACATTGTCATATGTCTTTTCTTGGATCTAAATAATACGAAACCTCGCTCTATGATTTGAAGTTAAAATCCTCAAATATGGTTAACTAGTGACTTTTTTCACGTTTTTCATGTAGTTTGATATTACGTAAATATATTCATTTTTACCAATATTTCGATTTTATTTCATGTAGTATCACGATATGTGATTTGGCCTTCAAATCTCAGAATTTCGCATAATGTTGCATTTTAAGCAAGTTTTCTTGCATTTTGTTTCGTACGAAAAATCATCGAATTTAGCATTATTTTGACGTTTATCATACCCTTTTCCTTTATATTATTTAAACAAAATATCATCAAATTACGCAATATTTGGCCGTTTTTCCACGTTTTTGTGAATTTTCAGTCTATAGGTATTAATTCATTATATATACGATAAAAATGATGCAAACACATAATTGATTAGATAATAACCTTAAATACTTCATTTTCAATCAACTATTTGTTTCTCGTTAAAATACTGAGCAAGATATTGAAAAGGGGAGAAGTTCTGTTTTTATTGCATATATCGACGCTTCAGCCGGAATAGAGCGATTTTCGTGTACATCTTCCATCGGTAATATTAACGGAAAATCAAGAACATTTTAGTTAATACTAATGAAAACACATTGATTTTTATCATTTGTATTGGAAACAACATTGTCATATGTCTTTTCTTGGATCTAAATAATACGAAACCTCGCTCTATGATTTGAAGTTAAAATCCTCAAATATGGTTAAATAGTGACTTTTTTCACGTTTTTCATGTAGTTTGATACTACGTAAATATATTCATTTTACCAATTTTTCGATTTTATTTCATGTAGTATCACGATATGTGATTTGGCCTTCAAATCTCAGAATTTCGCATAATATTGCATTTTAAGCAAGTTTTCTTGCATTTTGTTTCGTACGAAAAATCATCGAATTTAGCAATATTTTGACGTTTATCATCCCCTCTTCCTTTATTTGATTTGAACAAAATATCATCGAATTACGCAATATTTTGCCGTTTTTCCACGTTTTTGTGAATTTTCAGTCTATAGGTATTAATTCATTATATATACGATAAAAATTATGCAAACACATAATTGATTAGATAATAACCTTAAATACTTCATTTTCAATCATCTATTTGTTTCTCGTTAAAATACTGAGTAAGATATTGAAAAGGGGAGAAGTTCGGTTTTTATTGCATATATCGACGTTTCAGCCGAATTGGAGCGGTTTTACGTGTACATCTTCCCTCGGTAATATAAACGGAAAATCAGGAACATTTTAGTTAATTCTAATGAAAACACATTGATTTTTATCATTTGTATTTGAAACAACATTGTCATATGTCTTTTCTTGGATCTAAATAATACGAAACCTCGCTCTATGATTTGAAGTAAAAATCCTCAAATATGGTTAACTAGTGACTTTTTTCACGTTTTTCATGTAGTTTGATATTACGTAAATATATTCATTTTTACCAATATTTTGATTTTATTTCATGTAGTATCACGATATGTGATTTGGCCTTCAAATCTCAGAATTTCGCATAATGTTGCATTTTAAGCAAGTTTTCTTGCATTTTGTTTCGTACGAAAAATCATCGAATTTAGCATTATTTTGACGTTTATCATCCCCTTTTCCTTTATATTATTTCAACAAAATACCTTCGAATTACGCAATATTTTGCCGTTTTCCACGTTTTTGTGAATATTCAGTCTATGGGTATTAATTCAGTATATATACGATAAAAATGATGCAAACACATAATTGATTAGATAATAACCTTAAATACTTCATTTTCAATCAACTATTTGTTTCTCGTTAAAATACTGAGCAAGATATTGAAAAGGGGAGAAGTTCTGTTTTTATTGCATATATCGACGTTTCAGCCGGAATAGAGCGATTTTCGTGTACATCTTCCATCGGTAATATTAACGGAAAATCAAGAACATTTTAGTTAATACTAATGAAAACACATTGATTTTTATCATTTGTATTGGAAACAACATTGTCATATGTCTTTTCTTGGATCTAAATAATACGAAACCTCACTCTATGATTTGAAGTTAAAATCCTCAAATATGGTTATATATTGACTTTTTTCACGTTTTTCATGTAGTTTGATATTACGTAAATATATTCATTTTTACCAATATTTCGATACTATTTCATGTAGTATTACGATATGTGATTTGGCCTTCAAATCTCAGAATTTCGCATTATATTGCATTTTAAGCAAGTTTTCTTGCATTTTGTGTCGTACGAAAAATCATCGAATTTAGCAATATTTTGACGTTTATCATCCCCTTTTCCTTTATGTGACTTAAACAAAATACCTTCGAATTACGCAATATTTTGCCGTTTTCCACGTTTTTGTGAATATTCAGTCTATGGGTATTAATTCATATATATACGATAAAAATTATGCAAACACATAATTGATTAGATAATAACCTTAAATACTTCATTTTCAATCATCTATTTGTTTCTATTTAAAATCCTGAGTAAGATATTGAAAAGGGGAGAAGTTCGGTTTTTATTGCATATATCGACGTTTCAGCCGGATTAGAGCGGTTTTACGTGTACATCTTCCCTCGGTAATATAAACGGAAAAGCAGGAACATTTTAGTTAATTCTAATGAAAACACATTGATTTTTATCATTTGTATTGGAAACAACATTGTCATATGTCTTTTCTTGGATCTAAATAATACGAAACCTCGCTCTATGATTTGAAGTTAAAATCCTGAAATATGGATAACTAGTGACTTTTTTCACGTTTTTCATGTAGTTTGATATTACGTAAATATATTCATTTTTACCAATATTTCGATTTTATTTCATGTAGTATCACGATATGTGATTTGGCCTTCAAATCTCTGAATTTCGCATAATGTTGCATTTTAAGCAAGTTTTCTTGCATTTTGTTTCGTACGAAAAATCATCTAATTTAGCATTATTTTGACGTTTATCATCCCCTTTTCCTTTATATTATTTAAACAAAATATCATCGAATTACGCAATATTTTGCCGTTTTTCCACGTTTTTGTGAATTTTCAGTCTATAGGTATTAATTCATTATATATACGATAAAAATGATGCAAACACATAATTGATTAGATAATAACCTTAAATACTTCATTTTCAATCAACTATTTGTTTCTCGTTAAAATACTGAGTAAGATATTGAAAAGGGGAGAAGTTCGGTTTTTATTGCATATATCGACGTATCAGCCGGATTAGAGCGGTTTTACGTGTACATCTTCCCTCGGTAATATAAACGGAAAATCAGGAACATTTTAGTTAATTGTAATGAAAACACATTGATTTTTATCATTTGTATTGGAAACAACATTGTCATATGTCTTTTCTTGGATCTAAATAATACGAAACCTCACTCTATGATTTGAAGTTAAAATCCTCAAATATGGTTATATATTGACTTTTTTCACGTTTTTCATGTAGTTTGATATTACGTAAATATATTCATTTTTACCAATATTTCGATACTATTTCATGTAGTATCACGATATGTGATTAGGCCTTCAAATCTCAGATATTCGCATTATATTGCATTTTAAGCAAGTTTTCTTGCATTTTGTGTCGTACGAAAAATCATCGAATTTAGCAATATTT
Source organism: Procambarus clarkii (assembly GCF_040958095.1). Taxonomy (NCBI): domain Eukaryota; kingdom Metazoa; phylum Arthropoda; class Malacostraca; order Decapoda; family Cambaridae; genus Procambarus; species Procambarus clarkii. The sequence goes on from NW_027189145.1 coordinate 1,477,061, forward strand.
TGACGTTTATCATCCCCTTTTCCTTTATGTGACTTAAACAAAATACCTTCGAATTACGCAATATTTTGCCGTTTTCCACGGTTTTGTGAATATTCAGTCTATGGGTATTAATTCATATATATACGATAAAAATTATGCAAACACATAATTGATTAGATAATAACCTTAAATACTTCATTTTCAATCATCTATTTGTTTCTATTTAAAATCCTGAGTAAGATATTGAAAAGGGGAGAAGTTCGGTTTTTATTGCATATATCGACGTTTCAGCCGGATTAGAGCGGTTTTACGTGTACATCTTCCCTCGGTAATATAAACGGAAAAGCAGGAACATTTTAGTTAATTGTAATGAAAACACATTGATTTTTATCATTTGTATTGGAAACAATATTGTCATATGTCTTTTCTTGGATCTAAATAATACGAAACCTCGCTCTATGATTTGAAGTTAAAATCCTCAAATATGGTTAAATGGTGACTTTTTTCACGTTTTTCATGTAGTTTGATATTACGTAAATATATTCATTTTTACCAATATTTCGATTTTATTTCATGTAGTATCACGATATGTGATTTGGCCTTCAAATCTCAGAATTTCGCATAATGTTGCATTTTAAGCAAGTTTTCTTGCATTTTGTTTCGTACGAAAAATCATCGAATTTAGCATTATTTTGACGTTTATCATACCCTTTTCCTTTATATTATTTAAACAAAATATCATCAAATTACGCAATATTTGGCCGTTTTTCCACGTTTTTGTGAATTTTCAGTCTATAGGTATTAATTCATTATATATACGATAAAAATGATGCAAACACATAATTGATTAGATAATAACCTTAAATACTTCATTTTCAATCAACTATTTGTTTCTCGTTAAAATACTGAGCAAGATATTGAAAAGGGGAGAAGTTCTGTTTTTATTGCATATATCGACGCTTCAGCCGGAATAGAGCGATTTTCGTGTACATCTTCCATCGGTAATATTAACGGAAAATCAAGAACATTTTAGTTAATACTAATGAAAACACATTGATTTTTATCATTTGTATTGGAAACAACATTGTCATATGTCTTTTCTTGGATCTAAATAATACGAAACCTCGCTCTATGATTTGAAGTTAAAATCCTCAAATATGGTTAAATAGTGACTTTTTTCACGTTTTTCATGTAGTTTGATACTACGTAAATATATTCATTTTACCAATTTTTCGATTTTATTTCATGTAGTATCACGATATGTGATTTGGCCTTCAAATCTCAGAATTTCGCATAATATTGCATTTTAAGCAAGTTTTCTTGCATTTTGTTTCGTACGAAAAATCATCGAATTTAGCAATATTTTGACGTTTATCATCCCCTCTTCCTTTATTTGATTTGAACAAAATATCATCGAATTACGCAATATTTTGCCGTTTTTCCACGTTTTTGTGAATTTTCAGTCTATAGGTATTAATTCATTATATATACGATAAAAATTATGCAAACACATAATTGATTAGATAATAACCTTAAATACTTCATTTTCAATCATCTATTTGTTTCTCGTTAAAATACTGAGTAAGATATTGAAAAGGGGAGAAGTTCGGTTTTTATTGCATATATCGACGTTTCAGCCGAATTGGAGCGGTTTTACGTGTACATCTTCCCTCGGTAATATAAACGGAAAATCAGGAACATTTTAGTTAATTCTAATGAAAACACATTGATTTTTATCATTTGTATTTGAAACAACATTGTCATATGTCTTTTCTTGGATCTAAATAATACGAAACCTCGCTCTATGATTTGAAGTAAAAATCCTCAAATATGGTTAACTAGTGACTTTTTTCACGTTTTTCATGTAGTTTGATATTACGTAAATATATTCATTTTTACCAATATTTTGATTTTATTTCATGTAGTATCACGATATGTGATTTGGCCTTCAAATCTCAGAATTTCGCATAATGTTGCATTTTAAGCAAGTTTTCTTGCATTTTGTTTCGTACGAAAAATCATCGAATTTAGCATTATTTTGACGTTTATCATCCCCTTTTCCTTTATATTATTTCAACAAAATACCTTCGAATTACGCAATATTTTGCCGTTTTCCACGTTTTTGTGAATATTCAGTCTATGGGTATTAATTCAGTATATATACGATAAAAATGATGCAAACACATAATTGATTAGATAATAACCTTAAATACTTCATTTTCAATCAACTATTTGTTTCTCGTTAAAATACTGAGCAAGATATTGAAAAGGGGAGAAGTTCTGTTTTTATTGCATATATCGACGTTTCAGCCGGAATAGAGCGATTTTCGTGTACATCTTCCATCGGTAATATTAACGGAAAATCAAGAACATTTTAGTTATTACTAATGAAAACACATTGATTTTTATCATTTGTATTGGAAACAACATTGTCATATGTCTTTTCTTGGATCTAAATAATACGAAACCTCACTCTATGATTTGAAGTTAAAATCCTCAAATATGGTTATATATTGACTTTTTTCACGTTTTTCATGTAGTTTGATATTACGTAAATATATTCATTTTTACCAATATTTCGATACTATTTCATGTAGTATTACGATATGTGATTTGGCCTTCAAATCTCAGAATTTCGCATTATATTGCATTTTAAGCAAGTTTTCTTGCATTTTGTGTCGTACGAAAAATCATCGAATTTAGCAATATTTTGACGTTTATCATCCCCTTTTCCTTTATGTGACTTAAACAAAATACCTTCGAATTACGCAATATTTTGCCGTTTTCCACGTTTTTGTGAATATTCAGTCTATGGGTATTAATTCATATATATACGATAAAAATTATGCAAACACATAATTGATTAGATAATAACCTTAAATACTTCATTTTCAATCATCTATTTGTTTCTATTTAAAATCCTGAGTAAGATATTGAAAAGGGGAGAAGTTCGGTTTTTATTGCATATATCGACGTTTCAGCCGGATTAGAGCGGTTTTACGTGTACATCTTCCCTCGGTAATATAAACGGAAAAGCAGGAACATTTTAGTTAATTCTAATGAAAACACATTGATTTTTATCATTTGTATTGGAAACAACATTGTCATATGTCTTTTCTTGGATCTAAATAATACGAAACCTCGCTCTATGATTTGAAGTTAAAATCCTGAAATATGGATAACTAGTGACTTTTTTCACGTTTTTCATGTAGTTTGATATTACGTAAATATATTCATTTTTACCAATATTTCGATTTTATTTCATGTAGTATCACGATATGTGATTTGGCCTTCAAATCTCTGAATTTCGCATAATGTTGCATTTTAAGCAAGTTTTCTTGCATTTTGTTTCGTACGAAAAATCATCTAATTTAGCATTATTTTGACGTTTATCATCCCCTTTTCCTTTATATTATTTAAACAAAATATCATCGAATTACGCAATATTTTGCCGTTTTTCCACGTTTTTGTGAATTTTCAGTCTATAGGTATTAATTCATTATATATACGATAAAAATGATGCAAACACATAATTGATTAGATAATAACCTTAAATACTTCATTTTCAATCAACTATTTGTTTCTCGTTAAAATACTGAGTAAGATATTGAAAAGGGGAGAAGTTCGGTTTTTATTGCATATATCGACGTATCAGCCGGATTAGAGCGGTTTTACGTGTACATCTTCCCTCGGTAATATAAACGGAAAATCAGGAACATTTTAGTTAATTGTAATGAAAACACATTGATTTTTATCATTTGTATTGGAAACAACATTGTCATATGTCTTTTCTTGGATCTAAATAATACGAAACCTCACTCTATGATTTGAAGTTAAAATCCTCAAATATGGTTATATATTGACTTTTTTCACGTTTTTCATGTAGTTTGATATTACGTAAATATATTCATTTTTACCAATATTTCGATACTATTTCATGTAGTATCACGATATGTGATTAGGCCTTCAAATCTCAGATATTCGCATTATATTGCATTTTAAGCAAGTTTTCTTGCATTTTGTGTCGTACGAAAAATCATCGAATTTAGCAATATTTTGACGTTTATCATCCCCTTTTCCTTTATGTGACTTAAACAAAATACCTTCGAATTACGCAATATTTTGCCGTTTTCCACGGTTTTGTGAATATTCAGTCTATGGGTATTAATTCATATATATACGATAAAAATTATGCAAACACATAATTGATTAGATAATAACCTTAAATACTTCATTTTCAATCATCTATTTGTTTCTATTTAAAATCCTGAGTAAGATATTGAAAAGGGGAGAAGTTCGGTTTTTATTGCATATATCGACGTTTCAGCCGGATTAGAGCGGTTTTACGTGTACATCTTCCCTCGGTAATATAAACGGAAAAGCAGGAACATTTTAGTTAATTGTAATGAAAACACATTGATTTTTATCATTTGTATTGGAAACAATATTGTCATATGTCTTTTCTTGGATCTAAATAATACGAAACCTCGCTCTATGATTTGAAGTTAAAATCCTCAAATATGGTTAAATGGTGACTTTTTTCACGTTTTTCATGTAGTTTGATACTACGTTAATATATTCATTTTTACCAATATTTCGATTCTATTTCATGTAGTATCACGATATGTGATTTGGCCTTCAAATATCAGAATTTCGCATAATATTGCATTTTAAGCAAGTTTTCTTGCATTTTGTTTCGTACGAAAAATCATCGAATTTAGCATTATTTTGACGTTTATCATCCCCTTTTCCTTTATATTATTTAAACAAAATATCATCGAATTACGCAATATTTTGCCGTTTTTCCACGTTTTTGTGAATTTTCAGTCTATAGGTATTAATTCATTATATATACGATAAAAATGATGCAAACACATAATTGATTAGATAATAACCTTAAATACTTCATTTTCAATCAACTATTTGTTTCTCGTTAAAATACTGAGCAAGATATTGAAAAGGGGAGAAGTTCTGTTTTTATTGCATATATCGACGTTTCAGCCGGAATAGAGCGATTTTCGTGTACATCTTCCATCGGTAATATTAACGGAAAATCAGGAACATTTTAGTTAATACTAATGAAAACACATTGATTTTTATCATTTGTATTGGAAACAACATTGTCATATGTCTTTTCTTGGATCTAAATAATACGAAACCTCGCTCTATGATTTGAAGTTAAAATCCTCAAATATGGTTAAAAAGTGACTTTTTTCACGTTTTTCATGTAGTTTGATACTACGTAAATATATTCATTTTTACCAATATTTCGATTCTATTTCATGTAGTATCACGATATGTGATTTGGCCTTCAAATCTCAGAATTTCGCATAATGTTGCATTTTAAGCAAGTTTTCTTGCATTTTGTTTCGTACGAAAAATCATCGAATTTAGCATTATTTTGACGTTTATCATCCCCTTTTCCTTTATATTATTTAAACAAAATATCATCGAATTACGCAATATTTTGCCGTTTTTCTACGTTTTTGTGAATTTTCAGTCTATAGGTATTAATTCATTATATATACGATAAAAATGCTGCAAACACATAATTGATTAGATAATAACCTTAAATACTTCATTTTCAATCAACTATTTGTTTCTCGTTAAAATACTGAGTAAGATATTGAAAAGGGGAGAAGTTCGGTTTTTATTGCATATATCGACGTATCAGCCGGATTAGAGCGGTTTTACGTGTACATCTTCCCTCGGTAATATAAACGGAAAATCAGGAACATTTTAGTTAATTGTAAAGAAAACACATTGATTTTTATCATTTGTATTGGAAACAACATTGTCATATGTCTTTTCTTGGATCTAAATAATACGAAACCTCGCTCTATGATTTGAAGTTAAAATCCTCAAATATGGTTAAATAGTGACTTTTTTCACGTTTTTCATGTAGTTTGATACTACGTAAATATATTCATTTTTACCAATTTTTCGATTTTATTTCATGTACTATCACGATATGTGATTTAGCCTTCAAATCTCAGAATTTCGCATAATATTGCATTTTAAGCAAGTTTTCTTGCATTTTGTTTCGTACGAAAAATCATCGAATTTAGCAATATTTTGACGTTTATCATCCCCTTTTCCTTTATTTGATTTAAACAAAATATCATCGAATAACGCAATATTTTGCCGTTTTTCCACGTTTTTGTGAATTTTCAGTCTATAGGTATTAATTCATTATATATACGATAAAAATGATGCAAACACATAATTGATTAGATAATAACCTTAAATACTTCATTTTCAATCAACTATTTGTTTCTCGTTAAAATACTGAGTAAGATATTGAAAAGGGGAAAAGTTCGGTTTTTATTGCATATATCGACGTATCAGCCGGATTAGAGCGGTTTTACGTGTACATCTTCCCTTGGTAATATAAACGGAAAATCAGGAACATTTTAGTTAATTGTAATGAAAACACATTGATTTTTATCATTTGTATTGGAAACAACATTGTCATATGTCTTTTCTTGGATCTAAATAATACGAAACCTCACTCTATGATTTGAAGTTAAAATCCTCAAATATGGTTATATATTGACTTTTTTCACGTTTTTCATGTAGTTTGATATTACGTAAATATATTCATTTTTACCAATATTTCGATACTATTTCATGTAGTATCACGATATGTGATTTGGCCTTCAAATCTCAGAATTTCGCATAATATTGCATTTTAAGCAAGTTTTCTTGCATTTTGTTTCGTACGAAAAATCATCGAATTTAGCAATATTTTGACGTTTATCATCCCCTTTTCCTTTATGTGACTTAAACAAAATATCATCGAATTAGGCAATATTGTGCCGTTTTCCACGTTTTTGTGAATTTTCAGTCTATGGGTATTAATTCATATATATACGATAAAAATGATGCAAACCTATAATTGATTAGATAATAACCTTAAATACTTCATTTTCAATCATCTATTTGTTTCTCGTTAAAATACTGAGCAAGATATTGAAAAGGGGAGAAGTTCTGTTTTTATTGCATATATCGACGTTTCAGCCGGAATAGAGCGATTTTCGTGTACATCTTCCATCGGTAATATTAACGGAAAATCAGGAACATTTTAGTTAATTGTAATGAAAACACAATGATTTTTATCATTTGTATTGGAAACAACATTGTCATATGTCTTTTCTTGGATCTAAATAATACGAAACCTCACTCTATGATTTGAAGTTAAAATCCTCAAATATGGTTATATATTGACATTTTTCACGTTTTTCATGTAGTTTGATATTACGTAAATATATTCATTTTTACCAATATTTCGATACTATTTCATGTAGTATCACGATATGTGATTTGGCCTTCAAATCTCAGAATTTCGCATAATATTGCATTTTAAGCAAGTTTTCTTACCTTTTGTTTCGTACGAAAAATCAACGAATTTAGCAATATTTTGACGTTTATCATCCCCTTTTCCTTTATGTGACTTAAACAAAATACATTCGAATTAGGCAATATTTTGCCGTTTCCACGTTTTTGTGAATTTTCAGTCTATGGGTATTAATTCACATATATACGATAAAAATGATGCAAACACATAATTGATTAGATAATAACCTTAAATACTTTATTTTCAATCATCTATTTGTTTCTCGTTAAAATACTGAGTAAGATATTGAAAAGGGGAGAAGTTCGGTTTTTATTGCATATATCGACGTATCAGCCGGATTAGAGCGGTTTTACGTGTACATCTTCCCTCGGTAATATAAACGGAAAATCAGGAACATTTTAGTTAATTGTAATGAAAACACATTGATTTTTATCATTTGTATTGGAAACAACATTGTCATATGTCTTTTCTTGGATCTAAATAATACGAAACCTCGCTCTATGATTTGAAGTTAAAATCCTCAAATATGGATAAATAGTGACTTTTTTCACGTTTTTCATGTAGTTTGATACTACGTAAATATATTCATTTTTACCAATATTTCGATTCTATTTCATGTAGTATCACGATATGTGATTTGGCCTTCAAATCTCAGAATTTTGCATAATATTGCATTTTAAGCAAGTTTTCTTGCCTTTTGTTTTGTACGAAAAATCATCGAATTTAGCAATATTTTGACGTTTATCATCCCCTTTTCATGTGACTTAAACAAAATATCATCGAATTAGGCAATATTTTGCCGTTTTCCACGTTTTTGTGAATTTTCAGTCTATGGGTATTAATTCATATATATACGATAAAAATGATGCAAACCTATAATTGATTAGATAATAACCTTAAATACTTCATTTTCAATCATCTATTTGTTTCTCGTTAAAATACTGAGCAAGATATTGAAAAGGGGAGAAGTTCTGTTTTTATTGCATATATCGACGTTTCAGCCGGAATAGAGCGATTTTCGTATACATCTTCCATCGGTAATATTAACGGAAAATCAGGAACATTTTAGTTAATTGTAATGAAAACACATTGATTTTTATCATTTGTATTGGAAACAACATTGTCATAAGTCTTTTCTTGGATCTAAATAATACGAAACCTCGCTCCATGATTTGAAGTTAAAATCCTCAAATATGGTTAAAAAGTGACTTTTTTCACGTTTTTCATGTAGTTTGATACTACGTAAATATATTCATTTTTACCAATATTTCGATTCTATTTCATGTAGTATCACGATATGTGATTTGGCCTTCAAATCTCAGAATTTCGCATAATGTTGCATTTTAAGCAAGTTTTCTTGCATTTTGTTTCGTACGAAAAATCATCGAATTTAGCATTATTTTGACGTTTATCATCCCCTTTTCTTTTATGTGACTTAAACAAAATACCTTCGAATTAGGCAATATTTTGCCGTTTTCCACGTTTTTGTGAAGATTCAGTCTATGATAATTAATTCATATATATACGATAAAAATGATGCAAACACATAATTGATTAGATAATAACCTTAAATACTTCATTTTCAATCAACTATTTGTTTCTCGTTAAAATACTGAGTAAGATATTGAAAAGGGGAGAAGTTCGGTTTTTATTGCATATATCGACGTTTCAGCCGGAATAGAGCGAGTTTCGTGTACATCTTCCCTCGGTAATATAAACGGAAAATCAGGAACATTTTAGTTATTTGTAATGAAAACACATTGATTTTTATCATTTGTATTGGAAACAATATTGTCATATGTCTTTTCTTGGATCTAAATAATACGAAACCTCGCTCTATGATTTGAAGTTAAAATCCTCATTTATGGTTATATGGTGACTTTTTTCACGTTTTTCATGTAGTTTGATACTACGTAAATATATTCATTTTTACCAATATTTCGATTCTATTTCATGTTGTATCACGATATGTGATTTGGCATTCAAATCTCAGAATTTCGCATAATATTCCATTTTAAGCAAGTTTTCTTGCCTTTTGTTTCGTACGAAAAATCATCGAATTTAGCAATATTTTGACGTTTATCATCCCCTTTTCCTTTATGTGATTTAAACAAAATATCATCGAATTAGGCAATATTTTGCCTTTTTCCACGTTTTTGTGAATTTTCAGTCTACGGGTATTAATTCATATATATACGATAAAAATGATGCAAACCTATAATTGATTAGATAATAACCTTAAATACTTCATTTTCAATCAACTATTTGTTTCTCGTTAAAATACTGAGTAAGATATTGAAAAGGGGAGAAGTTCGGTTTTTATTGCATATATCGACGTTTCAGCCGTATTAGAGCGGTTTTACGTGTACATCTTCCCTCGGTAATATAAACGGAAAATCAGGAACATTTTAGTTAATTCTAATGAAAACACATTTATTTTTATCATTTGTATTGGAAACAACATTGTCATATGTCTTTTCTTGGATCTAAATAATACGAAACCTCGCTCTATGATTTGAAGTTAAAATCCTCAAATATGGTTAACTAGTGACTTTTTTCACGTTTTTCATGTAGTTTGATACTACGTAAATATATTCATTTTTACCAATATTTCGATTTTATTTCATGTAGTATCACGATATGTGATTTGGCCTTCAAATCTCAGAATTTCGCATAATGTTGCATTTTAAGCAAGTTTTCTTGCATTTTGTTTCGTACGAAAAATCATCGAATTTAGCATTATTTTGACGTTTATCATCCCCTTTTCCTTTATATTATTTAAACAAAATATCATCGAATTACGCAATATTTTGCCGTTTTTCCACGTTTTTGTGAATTTTCAGTCTATAGGTATTAATTCATTATATATACGATAAAAATGATGCAAACACATAATTGATTAGATAATAACCTTAAATACTTCATTTTCAATCAACTATATGTTTCTCGTTAAAATACTGAGTAAGATATTGAAAAGGGGAGAAGTTCTGTTTTTATTGCATATATCGACGTATCAGCCGGATTAGAGCGGTTTTACGTGTACATCTTCCCTCGGTAATATAAACGGAAAATCAGGAACATTTTAGTTAATTGTAATGAAAACACATTGATTTTTATCATTTGTATTGGAAACAACATTGTCATATGTCTTTTCTTCGATCTAAATAATACGAAACCTCACTCTATGATTTGAAGTTAAAATCCTCAAATATGGTTATATATTGACTTTTTTCACGTTTTTCATGTAGTTTGATATTACGTAAATATATTCATTTTTACCAGTATTTCGATACTATTTCATGTAGTATCACGATATGTGATTTGGCCTTCAAATCTCAGAATTTCGCATAATATTGCATTTTAAGCAAGTTTTCTTGCATTTTGTTACGTACGAAAAATCATCGAATTTAGCAATATTTTGACGTTTATCATCCCCTTTTCCTTTATGTGACTTCAACAAAATACCTTCGAATTAGGCAATATTTTGCCGTTTTCCACGTTTTTGTGAAGATTCAGTCTATGATAATTAATTCATATATATACGATAAAAATTATGCAAACACATAATTGATTAGATAATAACCTTAAATACTTCATTTTCAATCATCTATTTGTTTCTATTTAAAATACTGAGTAAGATATTGAAAAGGGGAGAAGTTCGGTTTTTATTGCATATATCGACGTTTCAGCCGGATTAGAGCGGTTTTATGTGTACATCTTCCCTCGGTAATATAAACGGAAAATCATGAACATTTTAGTTAATTGTAATGAAAACACATTGATTTTTATCATTTGTATTGGAAACAATATTGTCATATGTCTTTTCTTGGATCTAAATAATACGAAACCTCGCTCTATGATTTGAAGTTAAAATCCTCAAATATGGTTATATGGTGACTTTTTTCACGTTTTTCATGTAGTTTGATACTACGTAAATATATTCATTTTCACCAATATTTCGATTCTATTTCATGTTGTATCACGATATGTGATTTGGCATTCAAATCTCAGAATTTCGCATAATATTCCATTTTAAGCAAGTTTTCTTGCCTTTTGTTTCGTACGAAAAATCATCGAATTTAGCAATATTTTGACGTTTATCATCCCCTTTTCCTTTATGTGACTTAAACAAAATATCGAATTAGGCAATATTTTGCCGTTTTCCACGTTTTTGTGAATTTTCAGTCTATGGGTATTAATTCATATATATACGATAAAAATGATGCAAACCTATAATTGATTAGATAATAACCTTAAATACTTCATTTTCAATCATCTATTTGTTTCTCGTTAAAATACTGAGTAAGATATTGAAAAGGGGAGAAGTTCGGTTTTTATTGCATATATCGACGTTTCAGCCGGATTAGAGCGGTTTTACGTGTACATCTTCCCTCGGTAATATAAACGGAAAATCAGGAACATTTTAGTTAATTCTAATGAAAACACATTGATTTTTATCATTTGTATTGGAAACAACATTGTCATATGTCTTTTCTTGGATCTAAATAATACGAAACCTCGCTCTATGATTTGAAGTTAAAATCCTCAAATATGGTTAACTAGTGACTTTTTTCACGTTTTTCATGTAGTTTGATACTACGTAAATATATTCCTTTTTACCAATATTTCGATTTTATTTCATGTAGTATCACGATATGTGATTTGGCCTTCAAATTTCAGAATTTCGCATAATATTGAATTTTAAGCAAGTTTTCTTGCATTTTGTTTCGTACGAAAAATCATCGAATTTAGCAATATTTTGACGTTTATCATCCCCTTTTCCTTTATTTGATTTAAACAAAATATCATCGAATTACGCAATATTTTGCCGTTTTTCCACGTTTTTGTGAATTTTCAGTCTATAGGTATTAATTCATTATATATACGATAAAAATGATGCAAACACATAATTGATTAGATAATAACCTTAAATTCTTCATTTTCAATCAACTATTTGTTTCTCGTTAAAATACTGAGTAAGATATTGAAAAGGGGAGAAGTTCGGTTTTTATTGCATATATCGACGTATCAGCCGGATTAGAGCGGTTTTACGTGTACATCTTCCCTCGGTCATATAAACGGAAAATCAGGAACATTTTAGTTAATTGTAATGAAAACACATTGATTTTTATCATTTGTATTGAAAACAACATTGTCATATGTCTTTTCTTGGATCTAAATAATACGAAACCTCACTCTATGATTTGAAGTTAAAATCCTCAAATATGGTTATATATTGACTTTTTTCACGTTTTTCATGTAGTTTGATATTACGTATATATATTCATTTTTACCAATATTTCGATACTATTTCATGTAGTATCACGATATGTGATTTGGCCTTCAAATCTCAGAATTTCGCATAATATTGCATTTTAAGCAAGTTTTCTTGCATTTTGTGTCGTACGGAAAATCATCGAATTTAGCAATATTTTGACGTTTATCATCCCCTTTTCCTTTATATTATTTAAACAAAATAGCATCGAATTACGCAATATTTTGCCGTTTTTCCACGTTTTTGTGAATTTTCAGTCTATAGGTATTAATTCATTATATATACGATAAAAATGATGCAAACCTATAACTGATTAGATAATAACCTTAAATACTTCATTTTCAATCATCTATTTGTTTCTCGTTAAAATACTGAGTAAGATATTGAAAAGGGGAGAAGTTCGGTTTTTATTGCATATATCGACGTTTCAGCCGGATTAGAGCGGTTTTACGTGTACATCTTCCCTCGGTAATATAAACGGAAAATCAGGAACATTTTAGTTAATTCTAATGAAAACACATTGATTTTTATCATTTGTATTGGAAACAACATTGTCATATGTCTTTTCTTGGATCTAAATAATACGAAACCTCGCTCTATGATTTGAAGTTAAAATCCTCAAATATGGTTAACTAGTGACTTTTTCACGTTTTTCATGTAGTTTGATACTACGTAAATATATTCATTTTTACCAATATTTCGATTTTATTTCATGTAGTATCACGATAGATTTGGCCTTTGTAGTATCACGATTAGATTTGTAGATTTGGCCTTCAAATCTCAGAATTTCGCATAATGTTGCATTTTAAGCAAGTTTTCTTGCATTTTGTTTCGTACGAAAAATCATCGAATTTAGCAATATTTTGACGTTTATCATCCCCTTTTCCTTTATATTATTTAAACAAAATATCATCGAATTACGCAATATTTTGTCGTTTTTCCACGTTTTTGTGAATTTTCAGTCTATAGGTATTAATTCATTATATATACGATAAAAATGATGCAAACACATAATTGATTAGATAATAACCTTAAATACTTCATTTTCAATCAACTATTTGTTTCTCGTTAAAATACTGAGTAAGATATTGAAAAGGGGAGAAGTTCGGTTTTTATTGCATATATCGACGTATCTGCCGGATTAGAGCGGTTTTACGTGTACATCTTCCCTCGGTAATATAAACGGAAAATCAGGAACATTTTAGTTAATTGTAATGAAAACACATTGATTTTTATCATTTGTATTGGAAACAACATTGTCATATGTCTTTTCTTGGATCTAAATAATACGAAACCTCGCTCTATGATTTGAAGTTAAAATCCTCAAATATGGTTAAATGGTGACTTTTTTCACGTTTTTCATGTAGTTTGATACTACGTAAATATATTAATTTTTACCAATATTTCGATTCTATTTCATGTAGTATCACGATATGTGATTTGGCCTTCAAATCTCAGAATTTCGCATAATATTGCATTTTAAGCAAGTTTTCTTGCCTTTTGTTTCGTACGAAAAATCATCGAATTTAGCAATATTTTGACGTTTATCATCCCCTTTTCCTTTATTTGATTTAAACAAAATATCATCGAATTACGCAATATTTTGCCGTTTTTCCACGTTTTTGTGAATTTTCAATCTATAGGTATTAATTCATTATATATACGATAAAAATGATGCAAACACATAATTGATTAGATAATAACCTTAAATACTTCATTTTCAATCAACTATTTGTTTCTCGTTAAAATACTGAGTAAGATATTGAAAAAGGGAGAAGTTCGGTTTTTATTGCATATATCGACGTATCAGCCGGATTAGAGCGGTTTTACGTGTACATCTTCCCTCGGTAATATAAACGGAAAATCAGGAACATTTTAGTTAATTGTAATGAAAACACATTGATTTTTATCATTTGTATTGGAAACAACATTGTCATATGTCTTTTCTTGGATCTAAATAATACGAAACCTCACTCTATGATTTGAAGTTAAAATCCTCAAATATGGTTATATATTGACTTTTTTCACGTTTTTCATGTAGTTTGATATTACGTAAATATATTCATTTTTACCAATATTTCGATACTATTTCATGTAGTATCACGATATGTGATTTGGCCTTCAAATCTCAGAATTTCGCATAATATTGCATTTTAAGCAAGTTTTCTTGCATTTTGTGTCGTACGGAAAATCATTGAATTTAGCAATATTTTGACGTTTATCATCCCCTTTTCCTTTATATTATTTAAACAAAATAGCATCGAATTACGCAATATTTTGCCGTTTTTCCACGTTTTTGTGAATTTTCAGTCTATAGGTATTAATTCATTATATATACGATAAAAATGATGCAAACACATAATTGATTAGATAATAACCTTAAATACTTCATTTTCAATCAACTATTTGTTTCTCGTTAAAATACTGAGTAAGATATTGAAAAGGGGAGAAGTTCTGTTTTTATTGCATATATCGACGTTTCAGCCGGATTAGAGCGGTTTTACGTGTACATCTTCCCTCGGTAATATAAACGGAAAATCAGGAACATTTTAGTTAATACTAATGAAAACACATTGACTTTTATCATTTGTATTGGAAACAACATTGTCATATTTCTTTTCTTGGATCTAAATAATACGAAACCTCACTCTATGATTTGAAGTTAAAATCCTCATATAAGGTTATATATTGACTTTTTTCACGTTTTTCATGTAGTTTGATATTACGTAAATATATTCATTTTTACCAATATTTCGATACTATTTCATGTAGTATCACGATATGTGATTTGGCCTTCAAATCTCAGAATTTCGCATAATATTGCATTTTAAGCAAGTTTTCTTGCATTTTGTGTCGTACGAAAAATCATCGAATTTAGCAATATTTTGACGTTTATCATCCCCTTTTCCTTTATGTGACTTAAACAAAATACCTTCGAATTACGCAATATTTTGCTGTTTTCCACGTTTTTGTGAATATTCAGTCTATGGGTATTAATTCATATATATACGATAAAAATTATGCAAACACATAATTGATTAGATAATAACCTTAAATACTTCATTTTCAATCATCTATTTGTTTCTTGTTAAAATACTGAGTAAGATATTGAAAATGGGAGAAGTTCGGTTTTTATTGCATATATCGACGTTTCAGCCGGATTAGAGCGGTTTTACGTGTACATCTTCCCTCGGTAATATAAACGGAAAAGCAGGAACATTTTAGTTAATTGTAATGAAAACACATTGATTTTTATCATTTGTATTGGAAACAATATTGTCATATGTCTTTTCTTGGATCTAAATAATACGAAACCTCGCTCTATGATTTGAAGTTAAAATCCTCAAATATGGTTAAATGGTGACTTTTTTCACGTTTTTCATGTAGTTTGATACTACGTAAATATTTTCATTTTACCAATATTTCGATTCTATTTCATGTAGTATCACGATATGTGATTTGGCCTTCAAATCTCAGAATTTCGCATAATATTGCATTTTAAGCAAGTTTTCTTGCCTTTTGTTTCGTACGAAAAATCATCGAATTTAGCAATATTTTGACGTTTATCATCCGCTTTTCCTTTATGTGACTTAAACAACATATCATCGAATCAGGCAATATTTTGCCGTTTTCCACGTTTTTGTGAATTTTCAGTCTATGGGTATTAATTCATATATATACGATAAAAATGATGCAAACCTATAATTGATTAGATAATAACCTTAAATACTTCATTTTCAATCATCTATTTGTTTCTCGTTAAAATACTGAGTAAGATATTGAAAAGGGGAGAAGTTCGGTTTTTATTGCATATATCGACGTTTCAGCCGGATTAGAGCGGTTTTACGTGTACATCTTCCCTCGGTAATATAAACGGAAAATCAGGAACATTTTAGTTAATTGTAATGATTGATTTTTATCATTTGTATTGGAAACAACATTGTCATATGTCTTTTCTTGGATCTAAATAATACGAAACCTCACTCTATGATTTGAAGTTAAAATCCTCATATAAGGTTATATATTGACTTTTTTCACGTTTTTCATGTAGTTTGATATTACGTAAATATATTCATTTTTACCAATATTTCGATACTATTTCATGTAGTATCACGATATGTGATTTGGCCTTCAAATCTCAGAATTTCGCATAATATTGCATTTTAAGCAAGTTTTCTTGCATTTTGTTTCGTACGAAAAATCATCGAATTTAGCATTATTTTGACGTTTATCATCCCCTTTTCCTTTATATTATTTAAACAAAATATCATCGAATTACGCAATATTTTGCCGTTTTTCCACGTTTTTGTGAATTTTCAGTCTATAGGTATTAATTCATTATATATACGATAAAAATGATGCAAACACATAATTGATTAGATAATAACCTTAAATACTTCATTTTCAATCAACTATATGTTTCTCGTTAAAATACTGAGTAAGATATTGAAAAGGGGAGAAGTTCTGTTTTTATTGCATATATCGACGTATCAGCCGGATTAGAGCGGTTTTACGTGTACATCTTCCCTCGGTAATATAAACGGAAAATCAGGAACATTTTAGTTAATTGTAATGAAAACACATTGATTTTTATCATTTGTATTGGAAACAACATTGTCATATGTCTTTTCTTCGATCTAAATAATACGAAACCTCACTCTATGATTTGAAGTTAAAATCCTCAAATATGGTTATATATTGACTTTTTTCACGTTTTTCATGTAGTTTGATATTACGTAAATATATTCATTTTTACCAGTATTTCGATACTATTTCATGTAGTATCACGATATGTGATTTGGCCTTCAAATCTCAGAATTTCGCATAATATTGCATTTTAAGCAAGTTTTCTTGCATTTTGTTACGTACGAAAAATCATCGAATTTAGCAATATTTTGACGTTTATCATCCCCTTTTCCTTTATGTGACTTCAACAAAATACCTTCGAATTAGGCAATATTTTGCCGTTTTCCACGTTTTTGTGAAGATTCAGTCTATGATAATTAATTCATATATATACGATAAAAATTATGCAAACACATAATTGATTAGATAATAACCTTAAATACTTCATTTTCAATCATCTATTTGTTTCTATTTAAAATACTGAGTAAGATATTGAAAAGGGGAGAAGTTCGGTTTTTATTGCATATATCGACGTTTCAGCCGGATTAGAGCGGTTTTACGTGTACATCTTCCCTCGGTAATATAAACGGAAAATCATGAACATTTTAGTTAATTGTAATGAAAACACATTGATTTTTATCATTTGTATTGGAAACAATATTGTCATATGTCTTTTCTTGGATCTAAATAATACGAAACCTCGCTCTATGATTTGAAGTTAAAATCCTCAAATATGGTTATATGGTGACTTTTTTCACGTTTTTCATGTAGTTTGATACTACGTAAATATATTCATTTTCACCAATATTTCGATTCTATTTCATGTTGTATCACGATATGTGATTTGGCATTCAAATCTCAGAATTTCGCATAATATTCCATTTTAAGCAAGTTTTCTTGCCTTTTGTTTCGTACGAAAAATCATCGAATTTAGCAATATTTTGACGTTTATCATCCCCTTTTCCTTTATGTGACTTAAACAAAATATCGAATTAGGCAATATTTTGCCGTTTTCCACGTTTTTGTGAATTTTCAGTCTATGGGTATTAATTCATATATATACGATAAAAATGATGCAAACCTATAATTGATTAGATAATAACCTTAAATACTTCATTTTCAATCATCTATTTGTTTCTCGTTAAAATACTGAGTAAGATATTGAAAAGGGGAGAAGTTCGGTTTTTATTGCATATATCGACGTTTCAGCCGGATTAGAGCGGTTTTACGTGTACATCTTCCCTCGGTAATATAAACGGAAAATCAGGAACATTTTAGTTAATTCTAATGAAAACACATTGATTTTTATCATTTGTATTGGAAACAACATTGTCATATGTCTTTTCTTGGATCTAAATAATACGAAACCTCGCTCTATGATTTGAAGTTAAAATCCTCAAATATGGTTAACTAGTGACTTTTTTCACGTTTTTCATGTAGTTTGATACTACGTAAATATATTCCTTTTTACCAATATTTCGATTTTATTTCATGTAGTATCACGATATGTGATTTGGCCTTCAAATTTCAGAATTTCGCATAATATTGAATTTTAAGCAAGTTTTCTTGCATTTTGTTTCGTACGAAAAATCATCGAATTTAGCAATATTTTGACGTTTATCATCCCCTTTTCCTTTATTTGATTTAAACAAAATATCATCGAATTACGCAATATTTTGCCGTTTTTCCACGTTTTTGTGAATTTTCAGTCTATAGGTATTAATTCATTATATATACGATAAAAATGATGCAAACACATAATTGATTAGATAATAACCTTAAATTCTTCATTTTCAATCAACTATTTGTTTCTCGTTAAAATACTGAGTAAGATATTGAAAAGGGGAGAAGTTCGGTTTTTATTGCATATATCGACGTATCAGCCGGATTAGAGCGGTTTTACGTGTACATCTTCCCTCGGTCATATAAACGGAAAATCAGGAACATTTTAGTTAATTGTAATGAAAACACATTGATTTTTATCATTTGTATTGAAAACAACATTGTCATATGTCTTTTCTTGGATCTAAATAATACGAAACCTCACTCTATGATTTGAAGTTAAAATCCTCAAATATGGTTATATATTGACTTTTTTCACGTTTTTCATGTAGTTTGATATTACGTATATATATTCATTTTTACCAATATTTCGATACTATTTCATGTAGTATCACGATATGTGATTTGGCCTTCAAATCTCAGAATTTCGCATAATATTGCATTTTAAGCAAGTTTTCTTGCATTTTGTGTCGTACGGAAAATCATCGAATTTAGCAATATTTTGACGTTTATCATCCCCTTTTCCTTTATATTATTTAAACAAAATAGCATCGAATTACGCAATATTTTGCCGTTTTTCCACGTTTTTGTGAATTTTCAGTCTATAGGTATTAATTCATTATATATACGATAAAAATGATGCAAACCTATAACTGATTAGATAATAACCTTAAATACTTCATTTTCAATCATCTATTTGTTTCTCGTTAAAATACTGAGTAAGATATTGAAAAGGGGAGAAGTTCGGTTTTTATTGCATATATCGACGTTTCAGCCGGATTAGAGCGGTTTTACGTGTACATCTTCCCTCGGTAATATAAACGGAAAATCAGGAACATTTTAGTTAATTCTAATGAAAACACATTGATTTTTATCATTTGTATTGGAAACAACATTGTCATATGTCTTTTCTTGGATCTAAATAATACGAAACCTCGCTCTATGATTTGAAGTTAAAATCCTCAAATATGGTTAACTAGTGACTTTTTCACGTTTTTCATGTAGTTTGATACTACGTAAATATATTCATTTTTACCAATATTTCGATTTTATTTCATGTAGTATCACGATAGATTTGGCCTTTGTAGTATCACGATTAGATTTGTAGATTTGGCCTTCAAATCTCAGAATTTCGCATAATGTTGCATTTTAAGCAAGTTTTCTTGCATTTTGTTTCGTACGAAAAATCATCGAATTTAGCAATATTTTGACGTTTATCATCCCCTTTTCCTTTATATTATTTAAACAAAATATCATCGAATTACGCAATATTTTGTCGTTTTTCCACGTTTTTGTGAATTTTCAGTCTATAGGTATTAATTCATTATATATACGATAAAAATGATGCAAACACATAATTGATTAGATAATAACCTTAAATACTTCATTTTCAATCAACTATTTGTTTCTCGTTAAAATACTGAGTAAGATATTGAAAAGGGGAGAAGTTCGGTTTTTATTGCATATATCGACGTATCTGCCGGATTAGAGCGGTTTTACGTGTACATCTTCCCTCGGTAATATAAACGGAAAATCAGGAACATTAGTTAATT
>NW_027189145.1:1498132-1518132 GCF_040958095.1 Procambarus clarkii
GTCGGGAAGGACAGGATGGTCGGGAAGGACAGGATGGTCGGGAAGGACAGGATGGTCGGGAAGGACAGGATGGTCGGGAAGGAAGGATGGTCGGGAAGGACAGGATGGTCGGGAAGGACAGGATGGTCGGGAAGGACAGGATGGTCGGGAAGGACAGGATGGTCGGGAAGGAAGGATGGTCGGGAAGGACAGGATGGTCGGGAAGGACGGATGGTCGGGAAGGACAGGATGGTCGGGAAGGAAGGATGGTCGGGAAGGACAGGATGGTCGGGAAGGACGGGATGGTCGGGAAGGACAGGATGGTCGGGAAGGACAGGATGGTCGGGAAGGACAGGATGGTCGGGAAGGACAGGATGGTCGGGAAGGACAGGATGGTCGGGAAGGACAGGATGGTCGGGAAGGACAGGATGGTCGGGAAGGACAGGATGGTCGGGAAGGACAGGATGGTCGGGAAGGAAGGATGGTCGGGAAGGACAGGATGGTCGGGAAGGACAGGATGGTCGGGAAGGACAGGATGGTCGGGAAGGACAGGAGGTCGGGAAGGACAGGATGGTCGGGAAGGACAGGATGGTCGGGAAGGACAGGATGGTCGGGAAGGACAGGATGGTCGGGAAGGACAGGATGGTCGGGAAGGACAGGATGGTCGGGAAGGACAGGATGGTCGGGAAGGACAGGATGGTCGGGAAGGAAGGATGGTCGGGAAGG
The DNA here is from genome assembly GCF_040958095.1 of Procambarus clarkii. Lineage (NCBI taxonomy): Eukaryota > Metazoa > Arthropoda > Malacostraca > Decapoda > Cambaridae > Procambarus > Procambarus clarkii. Next base: position 1,498,838 of record NW_027189145.1, read on the forward strand.
ACAGGATGGTCGGGAAGGACAGGATGGTCGGGAAGGACAGGATGGTCGGGAAGGAAGGGATGGTCGGGAAGGACAGGATGGTCGGGAAGACGGATGGTCGGGAAGGACAGGATGGTCGGGAAGGACAGGATGGTCGGGAAGGACAGGATGGTCGGGAAGGACAGGATGGTCGGGAAGGACAGGATGGTCGGGAAGGACAGGATGGTCGGGAAGGACAGGATGGTCGGGAAGGACAGGATGGTCGGGAAGGACAGGATGGTCGGGAAGGAAGGATGGTCGGGAAGGACAGGATGGTCGGGAAGGACAGGATGGTCGGGAAGGACAGGATGGTCGGGAAGGACAGGATGGTCGGGAAGGACAGGATGGTCGGGAAGGACAGGATGGTCGGGAAGGACAGGATGGTCGGGAAGGACAGGATGGTCGGGAAGGACAGGATGGTCGGGAAGGACAGGATGGTCGGGAAGGACAGGATGGTCGGGAAGGAAGGATGGTCGGGAAGGACAGGATGGTCGGGAAGGACAGGATGGTCGGGAAGGAAGGGATGGTCGGGAAGGACAGGATGGTCGGGAAGGACAGGATGGTCGGGAAGGACAGGATGGTCGGGAAGGACAGGATGGTCGGGAAGGACAGGATGGTCGGGAAGGACAGGATGGTCGGGAAGGACAGGATGGTCGGGAAGGACAGGATGGTCGGGAAGGACAGGATGGTCGGGAAGGAAGGATGGTCGGGAAGGACAGGATGGTCGGGAAGGACAGGATGGTCGGGAAGGACAGGATGGTCGGGAAGGACAGGATGGTCGGGAAGGACAGGATGGTCGGGAAGGACAGGATGGTCGGGAAGGAAGGATGGTCGGGAAGGAAGGATGGTCGGGAAGGAAGATGGTCGGGAAGGACAGGATGGTCGGGAAGGACAGGATGGTCGGGAAGGACAGGATGGTCGGGAAGGACAGGATGGTCGGGAAGGACAGGATGGTCGGGAAGGACAGATGGTCGGGAAGGACAGGATGGTCGGGAAGGACAGGATGGTCGGGAAGGACAGGATGGTCGGGAAGGACAGGATGGTCGGGAAGGACAGGATGGTCGGGAAGGACGGGATGGTCGGGAAGGAAGGATGGTCGGGAAGGACAGGATGGTCGGGAAGGACAGGATGGTCGGGAAGGACAGGATGGTCGGGAAGGACAGGATGGTCGGGAAGGACAGGATGGTCGGGAAGGACAGGATGGTCGGGAAGGACAGGATGGTCGGGAAGGACAGGATGGTCGGGAAGGACAGGATGGTCGGGAAGGACAGGATGTCGGGAAGGACAGGATGGTCGGGAAGGACAGGATGGTCGGGAAGGACAGGATGGTCGGGAAGGACAGGATGGTCGGGAAGGACAGATGGTCGGGAAGGACAGGATGGGGGGGGGTCGGGAAGGACAGGATGGTCGGGAAGGACAGGATGGTCGGGAAGGACTGCGATGGGTCGGGAAGGAAGGATGTCGGCAAGGACAGGATGGTCGGGAAGGACAGGGTGGTCCGGGAAGGACAGGATGGTCGGGAAAGGACAGGATGGTCGGGAAGGACAGGAATGGTCGGGAAGGACAGGATGGTCGGGAAGGACAGGATGGTCGGGAAGGACAGATGGTCGGGAAGGACAGGATGGTCGGGAAGGACAGGATGGTCGGGAAGGGAAGGATGGTCGGGAAGGACAGGATGGTCGGGAAGGACAGGATGGTCGGGAAGGACAGGATGGTCGGGAAGGACAGGATGGTCGGGAAGGAAAGGATGGTCGGGAAGGACAGGATGGTCGGGAAGGACAGGATGGTCGGGAAGGACAGGGATGGTCGGGAACGGACAGGATGGTCGGGAAGGACAGGATGGTCGGGAAGGACAGGATGGTCGGAAGGAAGGACAGGATGGTCGGGAAGGACAGGGATGGTCGGGAAGGAAGGGATGGTCGGGAAGGACAGGATTGGTCGGGAAGGACAGGATGGTCGGGAAGGACCGGATGGTCGGGAAGGACATGGATGGTCGGGAAGGACAGGGATGGTCGGGAAGGACAGGATGGTCGGGAAGGACAGGATGGTCGGGCAGGACAGGATGGTCGGGAAGGACAGGATGGTCGGGAAGGACAGGATGGTCCGGGAAGGAACAGGTATGGTCGGGAAGGACAGGATGGTCGGGAAGGACAGGATGGTCGGGAAGGACAGGATGGTCGGGAAGGACAGGATGGTCGGGAAGGACAGGATGGTCGGGAAGGACCGGATGGTCGGGAAGGACAGGGATGGTCGGGAAGGACATGGATGGTCGGGAAGGACAGGATGGTCGGGGAAGGACAGGATGGTCGGAAGGACAGGATGGTCGGAAGGACAGGATGGTCGGGAAGGACAGGATGGTCGGGAAGGAAGGATGGTCGGGAAGGACAGGATGGTCGGGAAGGACAGGATGGTCGGGAAGGACAGGATGGTCGGGAAGGACAGGATGGTCGGGAAGGACAAGGATGGTCGGGAAGGACAGGATGGTCGGGAAGGACAGGATGGTCGGGAAGGACAGGATGGTCGGGAAGGACAGGATGGTCGGAAGGACAGGATGGTCGGAAGGACAGGATGGTCGGGAAGGACAGGGATGGTCGGGAAGGACAGGATGGTCGGGAAGGACAGGATGGTCGGGAAGGACAGGATGGTCGGGAAGGACAGGATGGTCGGGAAGGACAGGATGGTCGGGAAGGACAGGATGGTCGGGAAGGACAGGATGGTCGGGAAGGACAGGATGGTCGGGAAGGACAGGATGGTCGGGAAGGACAGGATGGTCGGGAAGGACAGGATGGTCGGGAAGGACAGGACTGGTCGGGAAGGAAGGGATGGTCGGGAAGGACAGGATGAGTCCGGAAAAAGGACGGGATGGTCGGGAAGGACCGGGATGGTCGGGAAGGACAGGATGGTCGGGAAGGAAGGATGGTCGGGAAGGACAGGATGGTCGGGAAGGACCAGGATGGTCAGGAAGGACATGATGGTCGGGAAGACAGGATGGTCGGGAAGGACAGATGGTCGGGAAGGACCGATGGTCCGGAAGGACAGGATGGTCGGGAAGGACAGGATGGTCGGGAAGGAAGAGTGTAGATGGCGGGGATGGTCGGGAAGGACAGGATGGTCGGGAAGGACAGGATGGTCGGGAAGGACAGGATGGTCGGGAAGGACAGGATGGTCGGGAAGGACAGGGATGGTCGGAAGGACAGGATGGTCGGGAAGGACAGGATGGTCGGGAAGGCAGGATGGTCGGGAAGGACAGGATGGTCGGGAAGGACGGGATGGTCGGGAAGGAACGGGATTGGTCGGGAAGGGAAGGATGGTCGGGAAGGACAAGATGGTCGGGAAGGAAGGATGGTCGGAAGGACAGGATAGTCGGGAAGGACGGGATGGTCGGGAAGGACAGAAAGGTCGGGAAGGACAGGATGGTCGGGAAGGACAGGATGGTCGGGAAGGACAGGATGGTCGGGAAGGACAGGATGGTCGGGAAGGACAGGATGGTCGGGAAGGACAGGATGGTCGGGAAGGACAGGATGGTCGGGAAGGACAGGATGGTCGGGAAGGACAGGATGGTCGGGAAGGACAGGATGGTCGGAAAGGAAGAGATGGTCGGGAAGGACAGGATGGTCGGGAAGGACAGGATGGTCGGGAAGGGCAGGATGGTCGGTGAAGGACAGGATGGTCGGGAAGGACAGGGATGGTCGGGAAGGACAGGATGGTCGGGAAGGACAGGATGGTCGGGAAGGACAGGATGGTCGGGAAGGACAGGATGGTCGGGAAGGACAGGATGGTCGGGAAGGACAGGATGGTCGGGAAGGAAGGGATGGTCGGGAAGGACAGGATGGTCGGGAAGGACAGGGATGGTCGGGAAGGACAGGATGGTCGGGAAGGAAAGGATGGTCGGGAAGGACAAGATGGTCGGGAAAGGACAGGGATTGGTCGGGAAGGACAGGATGGTCGGGAAGGACAGGATGGTCGGAAGGAGCAGATGGTCGGGAAGGACAGGATGGTCGGGAAGGACAGGATGGTCGGGAAGGACAGGATGGTCGGGAAGGACAAGGATGGTCGGGAAGGACAGAATGGTCGGGAAGGACAGGATGGTCGGGAAGGACAGGATGGTCGGGAAGGACAGGATGGTCGGGAAGGAAGGATGGTCGGGAAGGACAGGATGGTCGGGAAGGACAGGATAGGTCGGGAAGGACAGGATGGTCGGGAAGGAAGGGATGGTCGGGAAGGACAGGATGGTCGGGAAAGGACAGGGATGGTCGGGAAGGACAGGATGGTCGGGAAGGACAGGATGGTCGGGAAGGAAGAGATGGTCGGGAAGGACAGGATGGTCGGGAAGGACAGGATGGTCAGGAAGGACAGGATGGTCGGGAAGGAAAGGATGGTCGGGAAGGAACAGGATGGTCGGGAAGGAAGCGATGGTCGGGAAGGAAAGATGGTCGGGAAGGACAGGATGGTCGGGAAGGACAGGATGGTCGGGAAGGACAGGATGGTCGGGAAGGACAGAGATGGTCGGGAAGGACAGGATGGTCGGGAAGGACAGGATGGTCGGGAAGGACAGGATGGTCGGGAAGGACAAGGATGGTCGGGAAGGACAGGATGGTCGGGAAGGACAGGATGGTCGTGAAGGACAGGATGGTCGGGAAGGACAGGATGGTCGGGAAGGAAGGGATGGTCGGGAAGGACAGGATGGTCGGGAAGGACAGGATTGTCGGGAAGGACAGGATGGTCGGGAAGGACAGGATGGTCGGGAAGGACAGGATGGTCGGGAAGGACAGGATGGTCGGGAAGGACAGGGATGGTCGGGAAGGACAGGATGGTCGGGAAGGAAGAGATGGTCGGGAAGGACAGGATGGTCGGGAAGGACAGGATGGTCGGGAAGGACAGGATGGTCGGGAAGGAAGGATGGTCGGGAAGGACAGGAATGGTCGGGAAGGACAGGATGGTCGGGAAGGACAGGGATGGTCGGGAAGGACAGGATGGTCGGGAAGGACAGGATGGTCGGGAAGGACAGGATGGTCGGGAAGGACAGGATGGTCGGGAAGGACAGGATGGTCGGGAAGGACAGGATGGTCGGGAAGGACAGGATGGTCGGGAAGGACAGGATGGGTCGGGAAGGACAGGAATGGTCGGGAAGGACAGGATGGTCGGGAAGGACAGGATGGTCGGGAAGGACGGGATGGTCGGGAAGGACAGGATGGTCGGGAAGGACAGGATGGTCGGGAAGGAAGGGATGGTCGGGAATGACAGGATGGTCGGGAAGGACAGGATGGTCGGGAAGGACAGGATGGTCGGGAAGGACAGGATGGGTCGGGAAGGACAGGATGGTCGGGAAGGACAGGATGGTCGGGAAGGACAGGATGGTCGGGAAGGACAGGATGGTCGGGAAGGACAGGATGGTCGGGAAGGACAGGATGGTCGGGAAGGACAGGATGGTCGGGAAGGAAGGGATGGTCGGGAAGGACAGGATGGTCGGAAAGACAGGATGGTCGGGAAGGACAGGATGGTCGGGAAGGACAGGATGGTCGGAAGGACAGGATGGTCGGGAAGGACAAGATGGTCGGGAAGGACAGGAATGGTCGGGAAGGACAGGATGGTCGGGAAGGACAGGGATGGTCGGGAAGGGAAGAGATGGTCGGGAAGGACAGGATGGTCGGGAAGGACAGGATGGTCGGGAAGGAAGAGATGGTCGGGAAGGACAGAATGGTCGGGAAGGACGGATGGTCGGGAAGGACAGAGATGGTCGGGAAGGACAGGATGGTCGGGAAGGACAGGGATGGTCGGGAAGGACAGGATGGTCGGGAAGGACAGGATGGTCGGGAAGGACAGAGATGGTCGGGAAGGACAGGAATGGTCGGGAAGGACGGGATGGTCGGGAAGGAAGAGATGGTCGGGAAGGACAGGATGGTCGGGAAGGACAGGATGGTCGGGAAGGAAGGGATGGTCGGGAAGGACAGGATGGTCGGGAAGGACAGGATGGTCGGGAAGGACAGGATGGTCGGGAAGGACAGGATGGTCGGGAAGGACAGGATGGTCGGGAAGGAAGAGATGGTCGGGAAGGACAGGATGGTCGGGAAGGACAGGATGGTCGAGAAGGACAGAGATGGTCGGGAAGGACAGAATGGTCGGGAAGGACGGGATGGTCGGGAAGGACAGGATGGTCGGGAAGGACAGGATGGTCGGGAAGGACGGGATGGTCGGGAAGGAAGGGATGGTCGGGAAGGACAGGATGGTCGGGAAGGACAGGATGGTCGGGAAGGAAGGGATGGTCGGGAAGGAAGAGATGGTCGGGAAGGACAGGATGGTCGGGAAGGACAGGATGGTCGGGAAGGACAAGGATGGTCGGGAAGGACAGGATGGTCGGGAAGGGACAGGATGGTCGGGAAGGACAGGAATGGTCGGGAAGGACAGGATGGTCGGGAAGGACAGGATGGTCGGGAAGGACAGGATGGTCGGGAAGGACAGGGTGGTCGGGAAGGACAGGATGGTCGGGAAGGAAGGGATGGTCGGAATGACAGGATGGTCGGGAAGGATAGGATGGTCGGGAAGGACAGGATGGTCGGGAAGGACAGGATGGTCGGGAAGGACAGGATGGTCGGGAAGGACAGGATGGTCGGGAAGGACAGGATGGTCGGGAAGGACAGGATGGTCGGGAAGGGCAGGATGGTCGGGAAGGACAGGATGGTCGGGAAGGACAGGATGGTCGGGAAGGAAGGGATGGTCGGGAAGGACAGGATGGTCGGAAAAGACGGGATGGTCGGGAAGGACAGGATGGTCGGGAAGGACAGGATGGTCGGGAAGGACAGGATGGTCGGGAAGGACAAGATGGTCGGGAAGGACAGAATGGTCGGGAAGGACAGGATGGTCGGGAAGGAAGGGATGGTCGGGAGGGAAGAGATGGTCGGGAAGGAAGAGATGGTCGGGAAGGACAGGATGGTCGGGAAGGAAGAGATGGTCGGGAAGGACAGATGGTCGGGAAGGACGGATGGTCGGGAAGAAAGAGATGGTCGGGAAGGACAGAATGGTCGGGAAGGACGGATGGTCGGGAAGGACAGGATGGTCGGGAAGGACAGGATGGTCGGGGAAGGAAGGAGATGGTCGGGAAGGACAGAATGGTCGGGAAGGACGGGATGGTCGGGAAGGAAGAGGATGGTCGGGAAGGACAGAATGGTCGGGAAGGACGGGATGGTCGGGAAGGAAGGGATGGTCGGGAAGGACAGGATGGTCGGGAAGGACAGGATGGTCGGGAAGGACAGGATGGTCGGGAAGGACAGAATGGTCGGGAAGGACGGGATGGTCGGGAAGGAAGAGATGGTCGGGAGGACAGGATGGTCGGGAAGGACAGGATGGTCGAGAAGGAAGAGATGGTCGGGAAGGACAGAATGGTCGGGAAGGACGGGATGGTCGGGAAGGAAGAGATGGTCGGGAAGGACAGAATGGTCGGGAAGAATGGTCGGGAAGGACGGGATGGTCGGGAAGGAAGGGATGTCGGGAAGGACAGGATGGTCGGGAAGGACAGGATGGTCGGGAAGGACAGGATGGTCGGGAAGGACAGAATGGTCGGGAAGGGACGGGATGGTCGGGAAGGAAGAGATGGTCGGGAAGGACAGGATGGTCGGGAAGGACAGGATGGTCGAGAAGGAAGAGATGGTCGGGAAGGACAGAATGGTCGGGAAGGACAGGGATGGTCGGGAAGGAAGAGATGGTCGGGAAGGACAGAATGGTCGGGAAGGACGGGATGGTCGGGAAGGAAGGGATGGTCGGGAAGGACAGGATGGTCGGGAAGGACAGGATGGTCGGGAAGGACGGGATGGTCGGGAAGGAAGAGATGGTCGGGAAGGACAGGATGGTCGGGAAGGACAGGATGGTCGGGAAGGACAAGATGGTCGGGAAGGACAGGATGGTCGGGAAGGGCAGGATGGTCGGGAAGGACAGGAATGGTCGGGAAGGACAGGATGGTCGGGAAGGACAGGATGGTCGGGAAGGACAGGATGGTCGGGAAGGACAGGGTGGTCGGGAAGGACAGGATGGTCGGGAAGGAAGGATGGTCGGGAATGACAGGATGGTCGGGAAGGACTAGGATGGTCGGGAAGGACAGGATGGTCGGGAAGGACAGGGATGGTCGGGAAGGACAGGATGGTCGGGAAGGACAGGATGGTCGGGAAGGACAGGATGGTCGGGAAGGACAGGATGGTCGGGAAGGGACAGGATGGTCGGAAGGACAGGATGGTCGGGAAAGGACAGGATGGTCGGGAAGGAAAGGGATGGTCGGGAAGGACAGGATGGTCGGAAAAGACGGGATGGTCGGGAAGGACAGGATGGTCGGGAAGGACAGGATGGTCGGGAAGGACAGGATGGTCGGGAAGGACAGATGGTCGGGAAGGACAGAATGGTCGGGAAGGACAGGATGGTCGGGAAGGAAGGGATGGTCGGGAGGGAAGAGATGGTCGGGAAGGAAGAGATGGTCGGGAAGGACAGGATGGTCGGGAAGGAAGAGATGGTCGGGAAGGACAGAATGGTCGGGAAGGACGGGATGGTCGGGAAAGAAAGAGATGGTCGGGAAGGGACAGAATGGTCGGGAAGGACGGGATGGTCGGGAAGGACAGGATGGTCGGGAAGGACAGGATGGTCGGGAAGGAAGAGATGGTCGGGAAGGACAGAATGGTCGGGAAGGACGGGATGGTCGGGAAGGAAGAGATGGTCGGGAAGGACAGAATGGTCGGGAAGGACGGGATGGTCGGGAAGGAAGGGATGGTCGGGAAGGACAGGATGGTCGGGAAGGACAGGATGGTCGGGAAGGACAGGATGGTCGGAAGGACAGAATGGTCGGGAAGGACGGGATGGTCGGGAAGGAAGAGATGTCGGGAAGGACAGGATGGTCGGGAAGGACAGGATGGTCGAGAAGGAAGAGATGGTCGGGAAGGACAGAATGGTCGGGAAGGACGGGATGGTCGGGAAGGAAGAGATGGTCGGGAAGGACAGAATGGTCGGGAAGGACGGGATGGTCGGAAGGACAGGGATGGTCGGGAAGGACAGGATGGTCGGGAAGGACAGGATGGTCGGGAAGGACAGGATGGTCGGGAAGGAAGGGATGGTCGGGAATGACAGGATGGTCGGGAAGGATAGGATGGTCGGGGAAGGACAGGATGGTCGGGAAGGACAGGATGGTCGGGAAGGACAGGATGGTCGGGAAGGACAGGATGGTCGGGAAAGGACAGGATGGTCGGGAAGGACAGGATGGTCGGGAAAGGGCAGGATGGTCGGGAAGGACAGGATGGTCGGAAAGGACAGGATGGTCGGGAAGGAAGGGATGGTCGGGAAGGACAGGATGGTCGGAAAAGACGGGATGGTCGGGAAGGACAGGATGGTCGGGAAGGACAGGATGGTCGGGAAGGACAGGATGGTCGGGAAGGACAAGATGGTCGGGAAGGACAGAATGGTCGGGAAGGACAGGATGGTCGGGAAGGAAGGGATGGTCGGGAGGGAAGAGATGGTCGGGAAGGAAGAGATGGTCGGGAAGGACAGGATGGTCGGGAAGGAAGAGATGGTCGGGAAGGACAGAATGGTCGGGAAGGACGGGATGGTCGGGAAGAAAGAGATGGTCGGGAAGGACAGAATGGTCGGGAAGGACGGGATTGGTCGGGAAGGACAGGATGGTCGGGAAGGACAGGATGGTCGGGAAGGAAGAGATGGTCGGGAAGGACAGAATGGTCGGAAGGACGGGATGGTCCGGGAAGGAAGAGATGGTCGGGAAGGACAGAATGGTCGGGAAGGACGGGATGGTCGGGAAGGAAGGGATGGTCGGGAAGGACAGGATGGTCGGGAAGGACAGGATGGTCGGGAAGGACAGGATGGTCGGGAAGGACAGAATGGTCGGGAAGGACGGGATGGTCGGGAAGGAAGAGATGGTCGGGAAGGACAGGATGGTCGGGAAGGACAGGATGGTCGAGAAGGAAGAGATGGTCGGGAAGGACAGAATGGTCGGGAAGGACGGGATGGTCGGGAAGGAAGAGATGGTCGGAAGGACAGAATGGTCGGGAAGGACGGGATGGTCGGGAAGGAAGGGATGGTCGGGAAGGACAGGATGGTCGGGAAGGACAGGATGGTCGGGAAGGACAGGATGGTCGGGAAGGAAGAGAGTAGGGTAAAGTGCGACTAGAACCGCGCGCACCAGCTGCCAGCTGGTCCTCCATGGAGTGCCAGCCGACAGGTGATGCGCAGGTGTCTAGTCACACAGGCTTTTGGGGGAATTTCCCGGAAGTTTTGGCTCGTTTCGGACGCTCTCACCTGACAGGTGGCGCGCGTGTGTCTAGTTACACAGGCTTTTGGGGGAATTTCCCGGAAGTTTTGGCGCGTTTCGGACGCGTGTGAGCGTGTTGTGTTTGGGTATGTGGACAGGAAAGAGGGGAGGTCATGTTGGGCAGCTGACAGGTGGCGCGCGTCGCTCCCGTCCTCAAGTTTTTTCGGGGAATTTCCCGGCCAGTCCTCAGGGGTTAAGGTACGTGGTCAGGAAAGAATGGAGTTCTTGTTGTGTGAGAGTAAGTGGTGGAGTAAGAGGAAGGAGTGAAATGAATATGTATATGTGTTTAGCGTAGACTTAATCCTGAGTGAGGTTAATATTAGTTTGATGATCGTGAGTAGAGGATGAGAGGGGATCCATCATATTGGATATGTTGTTTTGGGTGTGGGTTGGATGGAGCTTTCCCTTCGTCTGGAGAGAGTGCTCTGGGCCATTATGTGGTTAGACAAACCATTAGCTCCCCTACAGGAAGTCGCAAGTGTTGAGGGGTGAGAGAGCACTCTCCTGCAGAAGTTCGCCATTCCCTTGGGTCATTTGTCTTCAGAGTGTTGATGTTCGTCCCACGACGACTCCCCATACACTGTGGATTCCGGTAAGGAGGCGCGAGATACTTACGACAGACCTACACCTGTCAGCCATCAATCAATCACTCCCCACCCCTCATCCCCACCCGCCCCATACCATCAACCATTGTTCCGTGCATTCTCTTTTAGTATGTGTAAGCTATATCGCAACGTGATCAACATGGTGAGAGCAATAACGAGGGAAAAGTAAACACATTATATAAATTTATTCCGCGACGGAGTAAGCGTGCTGGTCGCAGGTTGGAGCCCGACTGATCAACTTTCCAACTAGTCCGGGTATTTCTCCCCGACACCGGAAGTGGTGGGGCACCCATTACCATTGCGTTTCGCCAGGGTCCGCGATGGCGGGTGCCACGCGTCGCTCTGTCTCTGTCTCTGTCTCTGTCTATCTCTGTCTCTCTGTCGGTCTGTCTCTGTATGTCTGTCTCTGTCTCTGTCTCTCTCTCTCTGTCCATCTCTGTCTCTCTGTCAGTCTGTCTCTGGCTCTGTCTCTATCTCTCTCTCTCTCTCTCTCTGTCTCTGTCTCTCTCTGTCTCTGTCTCTGTCTCTCTCTCTCTCTCACCCTCTCTAAAGTCCACCACACAGCACTTCACTTAGTAAATTCAGTCAAAGTCAGTAGGTTGGCGTTTACTAAAAGAGAGAAACATTTCACATCGTCACGGAGACGCGATCTATACCTACAAATTGTTCTTGTTAACTGTGATCACAACATCTGCCGGCCCAAATAAATACCATTGAAATGTATGCATGTTTATCAAGTCATAAGCTGGTCTTCAATCTTATTATTATAACAAATCATATTTGCTGTTCTCTCTCTCTCTCTCTCTCTCTCGCTCTGCCTCTCTGTCTCTCTGTCTCTCTGTCTCTCTGTCTCTCTGTCTCTCTGTCTCTCAGTCTCTCTCAGTCTCTCTCAGTCTCTCTCAGTCTCTCTCAGTCTCTCTCAGTCTCTCTCAGTCTCTCTCAGTCTCTCTCAGTCTCTCTCAGTCTCTCAGTCTCTCTGCCTCTCTGCCTCTCTGTCTCTCTGTCTCTCTGTCTCTCTGGCTCTCTGTCTCTCCTGTCTCTCTGTCTCTCAGTCTCTCTGTCTCTCAGTCTCTCTCAGTCTCTCTCAGTCTCTCTCAGTCTCTCTCAGTCTCTCTCTGTCTCTCTGTCTCTCTGTCTCTCTGTCTCTCTGTCTCTCTGTCTCTCTGTATCTCTGTCTCTCAGTCTCTCTGTCTCTCTGTCTCTCTGTCTCTCAGTCTCTCAGTCTCTCAGTCTCTCAGTCTCTCAGTCTCTCAGTCTCTCTCTCTCTCTCTCTCTCTCTCTCTCTCTCTCTCTCTCTCTCTCTCTCTCTCTCTCTCTCTCTCTCTCTCTCTCTCTCTCTCTCTCTCTCTCTCTCTCTCTCTCTCTCTCTCTCTTTCTCCAGATCATTTAGTAGTTGGGAAAGTAACATCATTTCCTTTCTCCTGCTGCCGCTGTTCACATATCTTTCTCCATCAAGGCTGTCTCTCTTAAGACCTACGTCATCCAATGTAAACACCAATCGATGAGAATAAGACCGGTGAGTCGATAGTGGAAATAGGTCTGGGTTAAGTCTGTTTTCAGTTCTTGTATCACAGTCAATGTAGCGTAATGGGAAACCAGTCTTTCTACTGCCTACATAAATAGCGGTTTGAAAATGTATGCAAGTCTAGACAAACTCCTATAGCCCTTACATTCTAACACAAATAAAATATTAGCACACGATTGTATCGCATTATATCATCATTAAGTAACGTAGAGATCAACTTTCTGGCTGTTGTCCGAATATCATTATTGAAATGTGAACTCATTTAGCCAAACACAATATCTCCATTACTCTCTTAGCATATGAATATTACGGTATACCCGTTTTAACCCTCTATAACACAATGTAACGTAAACGTAACGTACCGCAAATCAACTTTCTACAGACCAAATATCGTTTTTAAATGAAAGTATGACATAGTCCATCTTCATTACATCTCTCACCATATAAAATATTGGCGTCTACCCCTTTTAGCCCTCTGTAACACAATGTAGCGCAACGTAACGTAACGCAAATCAACTTTGCAGACCAAAATGTCATTTTGAAACGGAAAATGTGGGATTAGTCCTTATTCATTACATCTCTCACCATATAAAATATTGACCTCTACCCATTTTAGCCCTCTGTAACACAATGTAACGCAACGTAACGTAACGCAAATCAACTTTTTTGCAGTCCAAAATGTCATTTTTGAAACGGAAAGTGCGGGTTAGACTATCTCCATTACATCTCTTACCATATAAAATATTGGCGTCTACCCCTTTTAGCCCTCTGTAACACAATGTAACACAACGTAACGTATCGCAAATCGACTTTTTGCAATCCAAAATGTCATTTTTAAATGAAAGTATGACTTAGTCCATCTTCATTACATCTCTAACCATATAAAATATTGGCGTCTACCCCTTTTAGCCCTCTGTAACACAATGTAACGCAACGTAGCATAACGCAAATCAACTTTTTGCAGTCCAAATGTCCATTTTGAAACGGAAAGTGAGGGTTAGTACCATCTCCATTACATCTCTTACCATATAAATAATTGATGGCTACCCCTTTCAGCCCTCTGTAACACAATGTAACACAACGTAACGTATCGCAAATCGACTTTTTGCAATCCAAAATGTCATTTTTAAATGAAAGTATGACTTAGTCCATCTTCATTACATCTCTAACCATATAAAATATTGGCGTCTACCCTTTTTAACCCTCTGTAACACAATGTAACGCAACGTAGCATAACGCAAATCAACTTTTTGCAGTCCAAATGTCATTTTGAAACGGAAAGTGAGGGTTAGCCCATCTCCATTACATCTCTACCATATAATTAATTGGTGACTACCCCTTTTAGCCCTCTGTAACACAATGTAACTCACCGTAACGTATCGCAAATCAACTTTATGCAGTCCAAAATGTCATTTTTAAATGAAAGTATGACTTAGCACATCTCTTACCATATAATATTGACCTCTACCAGTTTTAGCCCTCTAACACAATGTAACGTAACGCAAATCAACTTTTACAGCCCAAAATGACATTTTTAAATAAAGTAGGACTTAGTCCATTGTTACGAACCCGGATTCAACGTCCGAGCCTGGAGCAGTGACAAACACGCCATCTGTGGGTCAGCTCCCGAAACCCCCGCCAAACGAACGACGACACCTAGTGAGGACAGCGTGTACTGGCCTCGAGGACCAGTTTCCAGTCTGGTTCAGCGCTCAACACCGCCGCTCCTGACCTCTGGTGAAGTGGTGCTCCGACGACAGCGCCATCTATGGAGTGGATATGTCGGGCGTTTGTATCTGAGCCTGTGAGTGTGGTGTATTAGTGTCCCGGTTATTAATGACGTGTCTGCTTACAGAGCCGACCTGGGACCACTGTGTTGAAGGTGTAGTCAGTCTACCCGAGGCAGCCAGTCTCCATACAGTGAAGTTTGCTGCAGCTGTCGTGACGTCGTCCCCCCGGAAGAACACTGTGGTGTGTTTAAGCCTGCCAGTGGAGTGGCAGTGGAAGGATTTACCCGGGACCGACGGTTGGAGACGATAATCCACTGGGGTATTGAGGACAGGAGGGTGATTGGTGATATCACACGAGACTCCTGTCTAGGGCGTACCCCTTTTATCGTTCGTGGAGTGGCCGTACCAGCCTTGGTGGCTCAGTACCTGCCAGCAGACCTGCTGGACGTGTGGTTGACGGCCTCCACGACGGTGCCCCCAGTGGACCTGTGTTGTGGCTGACCTGTGGCCAGGGTAGACTCGGCGTTCTCAGAGGACACGTCTTGAGGCCACGAAGAAAGCGCCGCGGACTCAGCATCTAGCTTCGAGGATCCATAGTCTTCAGCAGAAGACTACAGTGTTGATCCCCTTTGTAAAGTGTTAATACCCCTCCCCCTTGTGTACTCTTTTATTATATATATTAAATGGTGAAGGTTATATTATATTATATTAAGTTCTTACCTTTCTTTCCCTACTCCCTTTAAGTTACTTGCGTCACGGATCGCATCCCTTGATAGCCTCTACTGGCTTTGGGGCCGGATATATCTCTTCCTCTAACTACATCAGAGTAAGAACCCCGTTGCGTCCCGAGAGGGCCGTAACATCCATCTCCATTACATCTCCTTCCATAAGAATATTACAGTCTACAAGTTTTAGCCCTCTGTAACACAATGTAACGTAACGGGGAAAATCGTCTTTGTCGGATGAGCAAATAACATTATTGAAAATGACATCCGTGTTTAGCCATTACATCCAAACACAAGAAAAATATTACCGTTTTTCTTGAGAAACTTATATGTGGAGATCATATCTCCAGAGTCCACACAATAAGCCACACATCACTCATCTTCTGTTTTCAAATCGCAGCTCGCATCTAATTTAATGTTATTTTTTTTTTGCAGAAACTATGTTTTTGAGATTATGCTCAATGTCGGCAATTACTATTCGTATCATCAAACTCCTTTCAGTCAACAAAATTCACATTTCATATCGCGTGTGTAGATTAGAGAGAGAAGGCAAACATAGTGTGCAGCTAGTCAAAACTTATCATAACAGATATGATTTCACAGAGTTTTTCAACCTTTGCCAGTTTTTTTTTCATTGTTATCTCTTCACTCGTGCTAAGTGAGTCAGACAAAATGTGACATTTCATTTCATTATTAGCCATGCAATATGCTATTAGCTAGGTAGTCAAAACATATAACAAGCGTTATTTCACAGGAATTTTTTCTAGCAAATATGCTTCCTTTAAGCAGTTCAACACATCAAACACCTCCAGTCTGCGAAATTCCCTTTAGTCAATAATCATCCTTTACAGTATTTCTTGACTAGAATAGCACTCCAAAACATAAGTGGTCATTTTTATTCTCACTGTCGCACTATAGTCAATAATTTGTTTCGCAGAGTGACAAGTTATGCATAGTGACGAGATTTCATGGTGTGCATAGTTTAAGAGAGTTCACACTGTATTAATTACGGTCATGGATATCTTATGTTATGTTTATGAAGACCATCTCTTCTTATTTTTTTATCATTTTCACGCCCCACAGCTTTACAGTCTTCTCATATTCTTTTTCAAATAAAGTTTGTTTACTGTTTTCCAGTAGATCTGCCTCACATTACATATATTAATCAATTTTCAAATTCAGTTCAGTTTCTTTTCAATATCGCAGCTTTGTTGCCCCCACAGCCCGTATCTAGTTCAAGACCTCTTATTATCAATGTCATTAATACGGTTATCATCAACCACGTATTGGATGTCTCTGTCATTCAGTCATCAACGTAGTATGTGTTTAATGAACGTGAGAATCACTTCATGTGCACTCATTTTAGTTTAGTTTAAAGTTTTACATCTTGAATTAATACCGCTATTGGATAGCTCAGACATTCAGTTAACATCTCAGTAAGTGAAAATCTTTTCATGTGAGCTCATTTTTAGTTTAGGATAAGGTTTTTCCATCGTGAAATGCTATTATCAGTAACCAGGTATTGGATGAAACTACCATTCAGTTTACATCTCAGTAACTGTTTACTGAACATTGTTATCCATCCATGCAACCTCATTTTTAGTTTTAAGTTTCTACATCGTAAAAATAAAATATTACTATCACCAGCCGTGTATCGGATAGCTCAACCATTCAGTTAACATCTCAGTAAGTGAAAATCTTTTCATGTGAGCTCATTTTTAGTTTAGGATAAGGTTTTCCATCGTGAAATGCTATTATCAGTAGCCAGGTATTGGATGGGTGGACCATCCAGTTTACATCTCAGTAACAGTTTACTGAACATAGATATCCCTCCATGGGACCTCATTTTTAGTTTAAGTTTCTCCATCGTAAATAAAAATAAAATATTACTATCACAATCCTTGTATTGGCCTGCTCCGGCATTCAGTTTACATCTCAGTAAGTGTTTACTGAATGCAAAATCGCTACATGTGTGGTCATAAGGTTTTCTCATCGTGAAATGCTATTATCAGTAACCAGGTATTGGATGACACTACCATTCAGTTTACATCTCAGTAACTGTTTACTGATCATTGTTATCCATCCATGCAACCTCATTTTTTTAGTTTTAAGCTTCTACATCGTAAAAATAAAATATTACTATCACCAGCCATGTATCGGTAGCTCAACCATTCAGTTTACAGCTCAGTAACTGTTTACTGAACATAGACATCCCTCCATGCGAGCTCATTTTTTAGTTTAAAGTTTCTCCATCGTAAAAAATAAAATATTACTATCACAAACCATGTATTGGGTGGGTCAACCATCCAGTTTACATCTCAGTAATAGTTTACTGAACATAGATATCCCTCCATGTGACCTCATTTTTAGTTTAAAGTTTCTCCATCCTAAATAAAAAATAAAATATTACTATCACAAACTTTGTATTGACCAGCTCCGGCATTCAGTTTACAACTCAGTAAGTGTTTACTGAATGCAAAATCGCTACATGTGTGGTCATTTAGTTTAAAGTTTCTCAATCTTAAAATATTACTATCAACATCAACCATGCATTGGCCGGCTTAGTCTTTCAGTTCACATCTCAGTAAGTGTTTACTGAATGCAAAATCGCTACATGTGTGGTCATTTAGTTTAAAGTTTCTCAATCTTTAAATATTACTATCATCAACCATGCATTGCCTGGCTAGTTTTTCAGTTTACATCTCAGTGAGTGTTAACTGAATGTGGAAATTATCACGTGTTAGCATTTAGTTTAGTTTCAAGTTTCAATTAAATACTAACATCATCCTCGTATTGAGCTGTCGGCATTCAGTTACCCACTCGGAGAGTGTTTACTGAACGTCGAAATCATTTCCTGTAGACACATTTTTTACTTGAACCCGTCTCCACTCCAAACCAGTCAGGACCGGCGGTCCTGACTCGGACCGGAGGTCCGGTTTGGAGTGGAGACGGGTTCAAGTAAAAAATGTGTCTACAGGAAATGATTTCGACGTTCAGTAAACACTCTCCGAGTGGGTAACTGAATGCCGACAGCCCAATACGAGGATGATGTTAGTATTTAATTGAAACTTGAAACTAAACTAAATGCTAACACGTGATAATTTCCACATTCAGTTAACACTCACTGAGATGTAAACTGAAAGACTAGCCAGGCAATGCATGGTTGATGATAGTAATATTTAAAGATTGAGAAACTTTAAACTAAATGACCACACATGTAGCGATTTGCATTCAGTAAACACTTACTGAGTTGTAAACTGAATGCCGGAGCTGGTCAATACAAAGTTTGTGATAGTAATATTTTATTTTTTATTTAGGATGGAGAAACTTTAAACTAAAATGAGGTCACATGGAGGGATATCTATGTTCAGTAAACTATTACTGAGATGTAAACTGGATGGTTGACCCACCCAATACATGGTTTGTGATAGTAATATTTTATTTTTTACGATGGAGAAACTTTAAACTAAAAAATGAGCTCGCATGGAGGGATGTCTATGTTCAGTAAACAGTTACTGAGCTGTAAACTGAATGGTTGAGCTACCGATACATGGCTGGTGATAGTAATATTTTATTTTTACGATGTAGAAGCTTAAAACTAAAAAATGAGGTTGCATGGATGGATAACAATGATCAGTAAACAGTTACTGAGATGTAAACTGAATGGTAGTGTCATCCAATACCTGGTTACTGATAATAGCATTTCACGATGAGAAAACCTTATGACCACACATGTAGCGATTTTGCATTCAGTAAACACTTACTGAGATGTAAACTGAATGCCGGAGCAGGCCAATACAAGGATTGTGATAGTAATATTTTATTTTTATTTACGATGGAGAAACTTAAACTAAAAATGAGGTCCCATGGAGGGATATCTATGTTCAGTAAACTGTTACTGAGATGTAAACTGGATGGTCCACCCATCCAATACCTGGCTACTGATAATAGCATTTCACGATGGAAAACCTTATCCTAAACTAAAAATGAGCTCACATGAAAAGATTTTCACTTACTGAGATGTTAACTGAATGGTTGAGCTATCCGATACACGGCTGGTGATAGTAATATTTTATTTTTACGATGTAGAAACTTAAAACTAAAAATGAGGTTGCATGGATGGATAACAATGTTCGGTAAACAGTTACTGAGATGTAAACTGAATGGTAGTTTCATCCAATACCTGGTTACTGATAATAGCATTTCACGATGGAAAAACCTTATCCTAAACTAAAAATGAGCTCACATGAAAAGATTTTCACTTACTGAGATGTTAACTGAATGTCTGAGCTATCCAATAGCGGTATTAATTCAAGATGTAAAACTTTAAACTAAACTAAAATGAGTGCACATGAAGTGATTCTCACGTTCATTAAACACATACTACGTTGATGACTG
>NW_027189145.1:1523132-1604430 GCF_040958095.1 Procambarus clarkii
AAGGACAGGATGGTTGGTCGGGAGGGACAGGATGGTCGGGAAGGACAGGATGGTTGGGAAGGACAGGATGGTCGGGAAGGACAGAATGGTCGGGAAGGACGGGATGGTCGCGAAGGACAGGATGGTCGGGAAGGACAGGATGGTCGGGAAGGACAGGATGGTCTAGAAGGACAGAATGGTTGGGAAGGACGGGATGGTCGGGAAGGACAGGATGGTCGGGAAGGACAGGATGGTCGGGAAGGACAGGATGGTTGCTCGGGAGGGACAGGATGGTCGGGAAGGACAGGATGGTAGGTCGGGAGGGACAGGATGGTCGGGAAGGACAGGATGGTCGGGAAGGACAGGATGGTCGGGAAGGACAGGATGGTCGGGAAGGACAGGATGGTTGGGAAGGACGGGATGGTCGGGAAAGACAGGATGGTCGGGAAGGACAGGATAGGTGGTCGGGAAGGACAGGATGTTCGGGAAGGACGGGATGTTCGGGAAGGAAGGGATGGTCGGGAAGGACAGGATGGTCGGGAAGGACGGGATGGTCGGGAAGAACAGGATGGTTGGTCGGGAGGGACAGGATGGTCGGGAAGGACAGGATGGTCGGGAAGGACAGGATGGTCAGGAAGGACAGGATGGTCGGGAAGGACAGGATGGTCGGGAAGGACAGGATGGTCGGGAAGGACAGGATGGTTGGTCGGGAAGGACAGGATGGTCGGGAAGGACGGGATGGTCGGGAAGGACAGGATGGTCGGGAAGGACAGGATGGTCGGGATGGCCAGGATGGTTGGTCGGGAGGGACAGGATGGTCGGGAAGGAAGAGATGGTCGGGAAGGACAGGATGGTCGGGAAGGGCAGGATGGTCGGGAAGGACAGGATGGTCGGGAAGGACAGGATGGTCGGGAAGGACGGGATGGTCGGGAAGGACAGGATGGTCGGGAAGGACAGGATGGTCGGGAAGGACAGGATGGTCGGGAAGGACAGGATGGTCGGGAAGGACAGGATGGTCGGGAAGGACAGGATGGTCGGGAAGGACAGGATGGTCGGGAAGGACAGGATGGTCGGGATGGCGAGGATGGTTGGTCGGGAGGGACAGGATGGTCGGGAAGGAAGAGATGGTCGGGAAGAACAGGATGGTCGGGAAGAACAGGATGGTCGGGAAGGACAGGATGGTCGGGAAGTAAGGGATGGTCGGAAAGGACAGGATGGTCGGGAAGGACTGGACGGTCGGGAAGGAAGAGATGGTCGGGAAGGACAGGATGGTCGGGAAGGACAGGATGATCGGGAAGGAAGGGATGGTCGGGAAGGGCAGGATGGACGGGAAGGACAGGATGGTCGGGAAGGACAGGATGGTCGGGAAGGGCAGGATGGTCGGGAAGGAAGAGATGGTCGGGAAGGACAGGATGGTCGGGAAGGACAGAATGGTCGGGAAGGACAGGATGGTCGGGAAGGACGGGATGGTCGGGAAGGACAGGATGGTCGGGAAGGACAGGATGGTTGGTTGGGAGGGACAGGATGGTCGGGAAGGACAGGATGGTCGGGAAGGACAGGATGGTCGGTAAGGACGGGATGGTCGGGAAGGACAGGATGGTCGGGAAGGACAGGATGGTCAGAAGGACAGGATGGTCGGGAAGGACAGGATGGTCGGGAAGGGCAGGATGGTCGGGAAGGACAGGATGGTCGGGAAGGACAGGATGGTCGGTAAGGACGGGATGGTCGGGAAGGACAGGATGGTCGGGAAGGACAGGATGGTCAGAAGGACAGGATGGTTGGGAAGGACAGGATGGTCGGGAAGGACTGGATGGTCGGGAAGGACAGGATGGTCGGGAAGGAAGGGATGGTCGGGAAGGACAGGATGGTCGGGAAGGACGGGATGGTCGGGAAGGACAGGATGGTCGGGAAGGACAGGAAGGTTGGTCGGGAAGGACAGGATGGTCGGGAAGGACAGGATGGTCAGGAGGGACAGGATGGTCGGGAAGGAAGGGATGGTCGGGAAGGACAGGATAGTCGGGAAGGACGGGATGGTCGGGAAGGACAGGATGGTCGGGAAGGACAGGAAGGTTGGTCGGGAAGGACAGGATGGTCGGGAAGGACAGGATGGTCGGGAAGGACAGGATGGTCGGGAAGGACAGGATGGTCGGGATGGCCAGGATGGTTGGTCGGGAAGGACAGGATGGTCGGGAAGGAAGAGATGGTCGGGAAGGACAGGATGGTCGGGAAGGGCAGGATGGTTGGGAAGGACAGGATGGTCGGGAAGGAAGAGATGGTCGGGAAGGACAGGATGGTCGGGAAGGACAGAATGGTCGGGAAGGACAGGATGGTCGGGAAGGAATGGTCGGGAAGGACAGGATGGTTGGTTGGGAGGGACAGGATGGTCGGGAAGGACAGGATAGTCGGGAAGGACGGGATGGTCGGGAAGGACAGGATGGTCGGGAAGGACAGGAAGGTTGGTCGGGAAGGACAGGATGGTCGGGAAGGACAGGATGGTCGGGAAGGACAGGATGGTCGGGAAGGACAGGATGGTCGGGATGGCCAGGATGGTTGGTCGGGAAGGACAGGATGGTCGGGAAGGAAGAGATGGTCGGGAAGGACGGGATGGTCGGGAAGGACAGGATGGTCGGGAAGGACAGGATGGTCGGGAAGGACAGGATGGTCGGGAAGGACAGAATGGTCGGGAAGGACAGGATGGTCGGGAAGGAAGGGATGGACGGGAAGGACAGGATGGTCGGGAAGGACGGGAAGGACAGGATGGTCGGGAAGGAAGAGATGGTCGGGAAGGACAGGATGGTCGGGAAGGACAGAATGGTCGGGAAGGACAGGATGGTCGGGAAGGAATGGTCGGGAAGGACAGGATGGTTGGTTGGGAGGGACAGGATGGTCGGGAAGGACAGGATAGTCGGGAAGGACGGGATGGTCGGGAAGGACAGGATGGTCGGGAAGGACAGGAAGGTTGGTCGGGAAGGACAGGATGGTCGGGAAGGACAGGATGGTCGGGAAGGACAGGATGGTCGGGAAGGACAGGATGGTCGGGATGGCCAGGATGGTTGGTCGGGAAGGACAGGATGGTTGGTCGGGAAGGACAGGAAGGTTGGTCGGGAAGGACAGGATGGTCGGGAAGGACAGGATGGTCGGGAAGGACAGGATGGTCGGGAAGGACAGGATGGTCGGGATGGCCAGGATGGTTGGTCGGGAAGGACAGGATGGTCGGGAAGGAAGAGATGGTCGGGAAGGACGGGATGGTCGGGAAGGACAGGATGGTCGGGATGGCCAGGATGGTTGGTCGGGAAGGACAGGATGGTTGGTCGGGAAGGACAGGAAGGTTGGTCGGGAAGGACAGGATGGTCGGGAAGGACAGGATGGTCGGGAAGGACAGGATGGTCGGGAAGGACAGGATGGTCGGGATGGCCAGGATGGTTGGTCGGGAAGGACAGGATGGTCGGGAAGGAAGAGATGGTCGGGAAGGACGGGATGGTCGGGAAGGACAGGATGGTCGGGAAGGACAGGATGGTCGGGAAGGACAGGATGGTCGGGAAGGACAGAATGGTCGGGAAGGACAGGATGGTCGGGAAGGAAGGGATGGACGGGAAGGACAGGATGGTCGGGAAGGACGGGAAGGACAGGATGGTCGGGAAGGAAGAGATGGTCGGGAAGGACAGGATGGTCGGGAAGGACAGAATGGTCGGGAAGGACAGGATGGTCGGGAAGGAATGGTCGGGAAGGACAGGATGGTTGGTTGGGAGGGACAGGATGGTCGGGAAGGACAGGATAGTCGGGAAGGACGGGATGGTCGGGAAGGACAGGATGGTCGGGAAGGACAGGAAGGTTGGTCGGGAAGGACAGGATGGTCGGGAAGGACAGGATGGTCGGGAAGGACAGGATGGTCGGGAAGGACAGGATGGTCGGGAAGGACAGGATGGTCGGGATGGCCAGGATGGTTGGTCGGGAAGGACAGGATGGTCGGGAAGGAAGAGATGGTCGGGAAGGACGGGATGGTCGGGAAGGACAGGATGGTCGGGAAGGACAGGATGGTCGGGAAGGACAGGATGGTCGGGAAGGACAGAATGGTCG
The DNA here is from genome assembly GCF_040958095.1 of Procambarus clarkii. Classification (NCBI taxonomy): domain Eukaryota; kingdom Metazoa; phylum Arthropoda; class Malacostraca; order Decapoda; family Cambaridae; genus Procambarus; species Procambarus clarkii. The sequence continues at coordinate 1,527,189 of NW_027189145.1, forward strand.
GGAAGGACAGGATGGTCGGGAAGGAAGGGATGGACGGGAAGGACAGGATGGTCGGGAAGGACGGGATGTTCGGGAAGGACGGGATGTTCGGGAAGGACAGGATGGTCGGGAAGGAAGGGATGGTCGGGAAGGACAGGATGGTCGGGAAGGACGGGATGGTCGGGAAGGACAGGATGGTTGGTCGGGAGGGACAGGATGGTCGGGAAGGACAGGATGGTTGGTCGGGAGGGACAGGATGGTCGGGAAGGACAGGATGGTCGGGAAGGACAGGATGGTCGGGAAGGACAGGATGGTCGGGAAGGACAGGATAGTCGGGAAGGACGGGATGGTCGGGAAGGACAGGATGGTCGGGAAGGACAGGATGGTTGGTCGGGAAGGACAGGATGGTCGGGAAGGACGGGATGGTCTTCGACCTATCCTGTTTCTGATATACGTAAATGATCTCCCAGAGGGTATAGACTCATTCCTCTCGATGTTTGCTGACGACGCCAAAATTACGAGAAGGATTAAGACAGAGGAGGACAGCTTGAGGCTTCAAGAAGACCTGGACAAGCTGCAGGAATGGTCGAACAAATGGCTGTTAGAGTTTAACCCAAGCAAATGTAATGTAATGAAGATAGGGGTAGGAAGCAGGAGACCAGATACAAGGTATCATTTGGGAGATGAAATACTTCAAGAGACAGAGAGAGCGAAAGACCTGGGGGTTGATATCACGCCAGACCTGTCCCCTGAAGCTCATATCAAGAGGATAACATCGGCAGCATATGCCAGGTTGGCTCACATAAGAACGGCCTTTAGAAACTTGTGTAAGGAATCTTTGAGAACATTATATACCACATATGTCAGACCAATCCTGGAGTATGCGGCTCCAGCATGGAGTCCAAATCTAGTCAAGCATAAGACTAAACTGGAAAAGGTTCAAAGGTTTGCCACCAGACTAGTACCCGAGCTGAGAGGTATGAGCTACGAAGAGAGACTACCTTACTTCGTTGGAAGACAGAAGAGTTAGGGGGGGACATGATCACCACATTCTAGATTCTCAAGGGAATCGACAGGGGTTGATAAAGACAAGCTATTTAACACAAGGGGCACACGCACTAGGGGTCACAGGTGGAAACTGAGTGCCCAAATGAGCCACAGAGATATTAGAAAGAACTTTTTTAGTGTCAGAGTGGTTGACAAATGGAATGCATTAGGAAGTGATGTGGTGGAGGCTGACTCCATACACAGTTTCAATTGTAGATATGATAGAGCCCAATAGGCTCAGGAACCCGCACACCTGTTGATTGACGGTTGAGAGGCGGGACCAAAGAGCCAGAGCTCAACCCCCGCAAGCACAACTAGAGTGAGTACATACATACATACAAACTTACATACATACATACATACATACATACATACATACATACATACATACATACATACATACATACATACATACATACATATATACATACATGGGGCGCTGGTGGCTCATTGGACAGCACACTGTATACGTAGTCGTGTGGACCGGGGTTCGATTCCCGGCGCCGGTGGAGACAATTGGGCACAGTTTGTTTCACCCTGATGCCCCTGTTACCTAGCAGTAAATAGTTGCCTGAGAGTAAGACAGCTGTTACTGGCTGCTTCCTGGGAGTGTGGGTATGTGTGTAGGAAAAAGTAATTAAAATTACTCGTTGATTGACAGTTTAGAGGCGGGCTAAAAGAGCAGACCTCAACCCCTGCAAGCACAACTAGGTGAATACATACATATATACATACAAATAGAGACCATAACTAACATGGGGAAAATCCCCCCAGACAGAGCCTCCCCAACTTATCAGAACTGCAAACAGGATGGCAACATCCGGTCAGGAACCCCCAAATTGATCACAGTGTGATAAATAAAAAATGCAACAACAATAATAACACCATCAGAGTAGTCACCCTCTCGTGCTGCCACTTCTTCTGACACTGCACTCAAATACAATGTCAGGCCACTCACTCAAATATCACCCGGAATAATACCTAATTTACGAGAAAGGGATTAACGTCACTAAGATGAGAAATCAGACTCAGTAACCACGTGTTGTCACGTGTTCACACTCATGAAGTGAACACCTGTTGTCACGTGTTCACACCCATGAAGTGAGCACCTGTTGTCACGTGTTCACACCCATGAAGTGAGCACCTGTTGTCACATGTTCACACCCTTGAAGTGAGCACCTGTTGTCACATGTTCACACCCTTGAAGTGGGCACCTGTTGTCACGTGTTCACACCCATGAAGTGAGCACCTGTTGTCACATGTTCACACCCTTGAAGTGAACATCTGTTGTCACGTGTTCACACCCTTGAAGTGAGCACCTGTTGTCACGTGTTCACACCCTTGAAGTGAGCATCTGTTGTCACGTGTTCACACCCTTGAAGTGAGCATCTGTTGTCACGTGTTCACACCCTTGAAGTGAGCACCTGTTGTCACGTGTTCACACCCATGAAGAGAGCACCTGTTGTCACGTGTTCACACCCTTGAAGTGAGCATCTGTTGTCACGTGTTCACACCCTTGAAGTGAGCATCTCTTGTCACGTGTTCACACCCTTGAAGTGAGCACCTGTTGTCACGTGTTCACACCCATGAAGAGAGCACCTGTTGTCACGTGTTCACACCCTTGAAGTGAGCATCTGTTGTCTCGTGTTCACACCCTTGAAGTGAGCATCTGTTGTCACGTGTTCACACCCTTGAAGTGAGCATCTGTTGTCACGTGTTCACACCCTTGAAGTGAGCATCTGTTGTCACGTGTTCACACCCTTGAAGTGAGCATCTGTTGTCACGTGTTCACACCCTTGAAGTGAGCATCTGTTGTCACGTGTTCACACCCTTGAAGTGAGCATCTGTTGTCACGTGTTCACACCCATGAAGTGTGCCTCGAAGACGATATGCAGCATCCGGGAGAGCCTTGTCGGGCTCTCTCGTGCACTGGCACATATTGTCTTCTACCACCCCATATATATTTATATATATAGGGAAATTTATTGTATAAGATTACATGATTACAAAATGTGGCATTAACACATACACAACACAACCAATACTGTGCAAGTAAAATGAAAAACACGCCGATGGAAACACTGATAAATGTTACGGACAGATTCGATCATTGTTGCATTCGATCACTTCTTTGAATTCCTCCGAAGTTGGACTCGTGCCCATGATACAACAGGCATTTCCCCTCTGAATCGCGATACTGAGGTGCTAGAACGAGAAACTTTTCACTCTCTGGTCCTTTGTAGAGCTGATAAATTTGTCCTCCAATTCCTTCAGGAACTAACAATGCACATTTCCCTCACGAACCGAGGGTCTCCAAACCGATCAGAATAAAGCTGTAGCAGTGTGCCAGACCTGTGTATTTGATGGTTTTCTGTGATTCCCTGAAAGAAGCAGCGCCGCCCCCTTTCACCTGTGCTGTGGTAAAGGTAGGTACTGGCCATTGTGGAAGCGCATGTGTAGTCCCACACCACTTGCTTACCATCCTTCCAAGGAAGGATGGTAAGCTTTCTGGGTGCTTCAGAGGTTCGTTGGGTCTGAATAAGTGTGGTTCTCTTTGTGCTGGGCAGCGGGCCATGGCGAGGCTCCTCTTGATGTTTTTTGTTGACTTCTTCATGTCTTGCAGTCTTACCCTGGGATTTACGACTTACCAGACTATGACGACCATAGTGCTCCGCCATCGCCATTCCACAGATGCATCTACGTTCGGTGAGAATAGGGGCGGCATGGCAAAGCGCAACTCCAATGCTGAGGGCGTCATGATTGAGGCGAGTTCCCAGGGCTGGATTGGGCACAGCAAATAAAAAAAACTGTGGCATGGAGTGCTGTTACTGCTAGGAGGCAGGCTTTGTTCTCAGCATCTGCGTTTTCAAGCTTTGTTGTGGAGGTCTTTTTCATTATGGGCCTATCCCAGTGGGCCTACTTGTGTTTTTTAGGGCCTGTGGTCGGGGTAGAGGGTGTGCAATGGTTTTCCATTGACTGGCTGCTTCGATGAACTTTTCATCATGAGTTCCCGCTGTGTTTCTCATACACTCCAGTAGGATCTGCCCTACTAATTCGTTGGCTGCTGAACATTCTGGAAGTGCTCCCTCAGTTGCCTTTCATATGCCTATTCCCCCGAATCTCACGGGTAGTGTTGCTTGGTCCCACTGACTGTCATCTAAATCTTAGTTGAGTGCCTTCCTGAATATTGACTTGAGGAGCTCATCATTTTTAACTTCGCACTTGGAGGGGTTAAGAACGAAATCCAGGGTCTTCCCCTGTGACTTCACCAGCTGCAGATCTTCCAGCAGGGAGTCTTGTGTGCCTACCAGAGTGCCATCATCCAGGAACCAGACGTTGAGCTCATTTTAGTCTGCTTTTGATATCTCGAACCGCTATGCAAAAGAAGAAAGGTGCAATTGGTCTTCCTGTTGAATTCCGTTTGCTGAGGTGACTTCGTGTTCGCCAAACAGGAGGGTTGAGTCTATGCTGTAACCTGCTGACACAAACGGGAGAATGCTTGGGCAATGTTCCTGGATTGCGGTGAGGACTACATCCCTTTTGACCGAGTTGAAAGCGTTTTTGAAATCTAATTTTACTACTGCCTGGTCTTCAGTAAGAGAACTAATGTAGGCTCGTGCAGCATGGGCTGCTGCTTCACAACCTTGGGAGGACCCCAAACCCCAGCTGGTTGGGTTGCAGCATGGTGGCTGCTTCCATTTGGATACTTCTGACAGCAGCCCTTGCAACTAGGCGGCGAAGGGTATTACCAACGGCAATGGGTCTGATCCCTCCCCCCTTCTTTTTCAGGGCACATAGGGATGCACCAAAGAAGAATGGTTTGATTTCATCAGGGATTAACCCGGCGAGGCAGTTGTTGACAAACATTGTGATTACTGTCAAGAGCGCCTCTGCAGCTGGGCCAAGAAAAAGGGTCACCATTCCCTTGACATGTTGAGGTCTTACCCCTGTGTAGCCTCCTGAGGAGCCCGGAGCAAATGAAACGATAGAGTTATAAACCTCGGACTCAGACTCAGCACTCAGGAGCATCAGACTCCTGAGTGCTGCTTCCCTCCTAGCTGGGTGGAACCTGGTAGTTCCGTATACCATGCGCTATGTCTAGGCAAATGCCTTGGGTGGGTGGGCACGTGAAGATGGTGGGTGGGGATGGGGATGCATGGGAGGCTGTGTGCTGGCATGGGCAGGGAGGGAAAGGCGTGATCGCCTGATCGTAGGAGGTACGGGGAGGGGGAGTGGAAGACACCACACCCACTACAGGGGAGCGGAAAAACACTTCACATTGGGGGGTGGAGGGAGGGTTTGGGGGGTCGCACTCGAGTCTTGGATAATTTCCTTTTATATCACTACACACTGGTGACTGTATTCTGGCTCACTGGGTGTGGTGCACTCAACACGATACTCGCAATGTTCACCACCGGGCTGGAATCAATTTATCTTTTTCAAACAATCATTGGCACACTGGTGACCCTCTCCCTCTCTTGACCACACCACATGTATCCGTCCACCCTTTCCTGGTGGTGGAGCCGCAGGGCATGTGACGTAGGTGGGCGTGGGGTGACTGTGGGCGTGGGGTGACGGTGGGCGTGGGGTGGCAGTGGGATGACGGTAGCCGTGGGGTGACGGTGGACGTCGGGTCAGCGGCCTGGAGTGAGTTGATGGATAGACTGGCAAGACCTGCGAGAGGCTTGGAAAGGGAGGGGGGGGGGGGGAGGTGCCCGCTACAGGCAGCGGTCACACACAATTAACACGAAGTTTCACTGATGCATTATGTTTAGCACTACAAACTCACCGTACATCTGAAAAGACACACATATTCACCTCCAAGCCTGCTGTAATACAAGCAGGTTTGTGAGCCTCCCTTTCTCTCCCTCCACTTGAGGCCTCCTTCCCGCCTGGAGGTTATTGTTTATGGTGGCACTGGGATAATCCTCGCCCTGGCGTGTGTACTTCCTCCTCCCTCGCACGCCTCCCGCCAAAAGAACACACCTTTTTCAGTTGATTCTATTGCACTGCTGGAAAGGTAGGCCTCCTCGACCCACTAAGAGTCTTCAGCAGGTATTTACACATACGTGAGTCGATTCTTGGCTTCCTCAGGCACTGTTATCCTTATTGAAGAGGTAAAATTTAAGCACCCAGCCCGTGTGACCAAGATCAATGAATTTGATGGCTTCCAGGCTTGTAGGTCTGAACATTCTTATATGCGTAACCAGGTTTGAATTCCCCGATAATCTTTGGCAGGTGGAGTCATGTTGTCACATGACATGTGGTATGACATGAAAAACTTTCCCCGGTTTTTATGAATCTTAATATCTATTTGGTATTCACTAATCGTACGATCAAGTTCAATTTAATAAAAAAAACTCCCCTGGTGCAGCAGATTGTGTGAATTCGATTCCCTGCAATGATTGTGAGTCTGTGTACCTTGGACCAACAGGAAATTCCTTACAATTGCGCTTGTCCCAACACGCAAATAGTATTATAACTGCGCAAAATTCTAGTGCATTTTATCTACACACAAGTTTGTGTGATCACACTATTAATTAGGAAGGAGCGAAAAGCATTACCAATTGCAGTGGTTTCGTAGAACGTAATTTGATTGAGTCTGCCCTAATCAGTGTCCAAATCTTCTCAAAGTTAGTACTGGTAAGTATAAACCTGACCAGAATTCCTGGTTCAACCTTGACGACGAGCAGACGTCTCACCTCCTCTGCCTGGGAACCGCCTGAGCACGTTCTGTTTTTGTGTTTTGGCTTTACTACTGCCGTTTGGCATCCCTATTCAATCGTCCGGTTATATGACGCCTGGCGCACATATCGCCTTGACTCACGGGATTTTTGATAGATTTTTTTTTTACGTATTCTGGCTGGTTCTCCCGGTGGGGTGACGGTGTTCGGGGGCCGCCTTGGCCGAGAGGTGCCGGGGGTTGGCGTTTAGGCTTGGCGTTTCACCTTTCCTGGCTTCGCGATTAACCCTTAACGGATACGCCGGGGCGCATCCTATCCCACGACCGTCGTCGCTCCTAAATCAACAACAACAACAACAAACCTGACCCATTTTTAAATTACAATATTTCACAACAGTTTAAGAAAAAACTCTGATTGGGGGTTCCAGTGTCTAATTACAATATTATAATCATAGGTGTTTGTTCAATTCAATTTCTTTCTTTATTATGCACCCCATACCCATCCCATGGGCGGTGGTGTAAAGGATTACAGAGGCACATAATATGTTTAGGAACTGAACCCTCTAGTTCGTTTAGCTAAGCAAATAAAAAAAATTGACGCAAGTTACACAATTATTATTGTTATATATACATGTACACATACTCATACATGCATGTACATATATTTACATATACATATATACATACATATACATATTTAATCACCCACACAAATACACACATCAATAATACACCAGTCTCCGTGGTGTAGTGGTAAGACACTCGCCTGGCGTTCCGCGAGCGCTTTGTCATGGGTTCATATCCTGGCCGGGGAGGATTTACTGGGCGCAAATCCTTAACTGTAGCCTCTGTTTAACTCAACAGTAAAATTGGTACTTGGTTGTAAAAACGATTCTTCGCGGCGGTGATCGTATTCCAAGAACCTGCCCGAAACACTACGCGTACAAGTGGCTGTACAAGAATGCAACAACTCTTGTATATATCTCAGAAAATAAAAAAACTAATCTTTTGTATCAAAAGTGATTCTACAAGAATCTCACAACAGTCACTATAGAAGGCACTTTACATCAAGGGTGAGTCATACAGTTACTATTCTTGCTGCACACCCACCCAACTGGGCGGCAGATTTACAGTCATGTGCATGCATTACCTACAGTAAGCAAATTTTAGATACTTCGCTAAGATTTCGGGCAGTACATCATTATGAATGAAGTACTTACACATCTCTTGGACACCATTGATGGTGTTATCTATAAATTCCGTGATCTTTTCACATTCCAGTATATAATGACGCAAAGTATGCGTGTTTGTTCAGTGAAGCTTTTTGTTTAATCTTTTATACATAAGCGGTCATCTTTGACAACTTAATCCTTCTGACTATTCTAAACTAATCTATACCTGTTTCTGGGTAAATCTTTACCTGGGCAGGGATAGCCAGGTCTCAATTTTTGGCCTTCACCCCTACATTTGTATCCCTTAAGTCAGTCTGGTGTTGACAACGGCTTTGATCGACCGAAACGTTCATCTCATTTCCCATTTCTCTGAGGATTTTCCATATACAAATGATCAGTGTTTCGTTATTGTCAAATATATATAAAATAATATATATATATATATATATATATATATATATATATATATATATATATATATATATATATATATGTCGGAAAATCCGACACCATTTAATAATCATACAGATAATAGCTGTATTACCCACAAGTTACCCATAGAAAACGTAACTTGTAGTGGAATTACCGTCTATAGAAAACGGGATATCATCACCACATACCATTATAATTCACCAGCTATTCTGCTGGGAATTATTCTTAAATACATTAGTCTTTGGACTTTACCATCATAAAAACATCTTATATAAATTAACTTAATTATCAATATTAAAGTAGAGTAAATGTGACCCTTCTATCACTTTCTGAAATCTGGACAAAGTAGGCCAGGCGTCAGGGAGGAAGGAGGGAGCCATTGTGGTGTCACCTCCGAGACGTGTGGAGCAAATTTAGCTCCTATTATATCTGGACAATGTCGGCCAGTAACGTCAATAGTATGGAGTGTTAAACAGCCATTGTTTATATTGAGACCAGAGGCTCACACGGGAGCAAATACGGCTCCTGTTAAATTTACTTGGACGTAGTGTTATGGAAACCAAAGGTGTACCATTTTTCAACACGCTGTCTACAAATTCAAGTTAAGTGTCTATCCGAAACCCGTTTATCATTCATTTATGGCCATTAATGTCAGGATATAGGGTGACCCGGTTAGATCGCGAAATCGCCTCATACTAAAGGTAATTAAGCCAGGTCTTCAATGTTCTGTATAGTGTTTTCTCTGATATAGCTTGTCATATATAGGATTCTGGCTTCACAGCTAGCGCACTTTTGACAGGTCAAGACGAGGAAGCAAGATTTTGTGCACCAGTTACTGGGTGATATGGAAGCTACCTCAAAGAGGATAATTTGGTGTCTACACCCTAGTTATACCTGGTGGACTAACCTGCTGTACTATAAGATAAGGAACCTCTTCAATGTATGTAGTTAATACTGTAGTTTGATTGGCTGCATATATATTTAAATAATAATAACCCCCCTAATGTGTAGAGGATCGATTTGTGAGATTATAAGATTATTGCAGAAATACAGTCCACTTATCATTATACAAATTGCTATCGAAGTATATAAATTAACGTAAATATAAATCTCACAGGTCGGTTCCCACAATATATATATATATATATATATATATATATATATATTTATATATATATATATATATATATATATATATATATATATATATATATATATATATATATATATATATATATATATATATATATATATGTCGTACCTAGTAGCCAGAACGCACTTCTCAGCCTACTATGCAAGGCGCGATTTGCCTAATAAGCCAAGTTTTCATGAATTAATTGTTTTTCGACTACCTAACCTAACCTTACTTTTTCGGCTACCTAACCTAACCTAACCTATAAAGATAGGTTAGGTAGGGTTGGTTAGGTTCGGTCATATATCTACGTTAATTTTAACTCCAATAAAAAAAATTGACCTCAAACATAATGAAATGGGTAGCTTTATCATTTCATAAGAAAAAAATTAGAGAAAATATATTAATTCAGGAAAACTTGGCTTATTAGGCATATCGGGCCTTGCATAGCAGGCCGAGAAGTGCGTTCTGGCTACTAGGTGCGATATATATATATATATATATATATATATATATATATATATATATATATATATATATATATATATATATATATATATATGTCGTACCTAGTAGCCAGAACTCACTTCTCTGCCTACTATGCAAGGCCCGATTTGCCTAATAAGGCAAGTTTTCACGAATTAATTATTTTTCGACTACCTAACGTACCTAACCTAACCTAACCTAACTTTTTCGGCTACCTAACCTAACATAACCTATAAAGATAGGTTAGGTTAGGTTAGGTAGGGTTGGTTGGGTTCGGTCATATATCTACGTTAATTTTAACTCCAATAAAAAAAAATTGACCTCATACGTAATGAAATGGGTAGCTTTATCATTTCATAAGAAAAAAATTATACAAAATATATTAATTCAGGAAAATTTGGCTTATTAGGCAAATCGGGCCTTTCATAATAGGCCGAGTACGACGTTCTGGCTACTAGGTACGACATATATATATATATATTTATTATTAAATATGACCGAAAAAGTAAGATTAATAATTCTAACACGAATTTTCTCAATCTTTCGTACATTTCTTTTCACTGTTGGTGGTAATTAAAAAATCAATTCTCCAAAATTCATTTTTATTTCTAGTCTGACGCGACACTTGAGCGCGTTTCGTAAAACTTATTACATTTTCAAAGACTTTAGTTTAAACATACACAACTGAATAGAACTTACACATCTCCGATTTGTTTATATCTACATTTGAGTGAGGTGGATGGGGTGAGGTGGTATTTAATAAGGTATTAATTTCATCAACACAAGACAGAACACGAAACAATGGGTATTGAATAGAAGTGATTGTAGAAAACCTATTGATCCATATTTCTTGATGCTTCTATATTGGAGCTGAGTCTTGAGGTGGGTAGAATATAGTTGTGCATTAATTGGCTGTTGATTGCTGGTGTTGACTTCTTGATGTGTAATGCCTCGCAAACGTCAAGCCGCCTGCTATCACTGTATCTATCGATGATTTCTGTGTTGTTTACTAGGATTTCTCTGGCGATGGTGTGGTTGTGGGAAGAGATTATATGTTCCTTAATGGAGCCCTGTTGCTTATGCATCGTTAAACGCCTAGAAAGAGATGTTGTTGTCATGCCTATATACTGGGTTTTTTTGGAGCTTACAGTCCCCAAGAGGGCATTTGAAGGCATAGACGACGTTGGTCTCTTTTAAAGCGTTCTGTTTTGTGTCTGGAGAGTTTCTCATGAGTAGTCTGGCCGTTTTTCTGGTTTTATAGTAAATCGTCAGTTGTATCCTCTGATTTTTGTCTGTAGGGATAACGTTTCTATTAACAATATCTTTCAGGACCCTTTCCTCCGTTTTATGAGCTGTGGAAAAGAAGTTCCTGTAAAATAGTCTAATAGGGGGTATAGGTGTTGTGTTGGTTGTCTCTTCAGAGGTTGCATGGCGTTTCCCTTTCCTTCTTATGATGTCTTCGACGAAACCATTGGAGAAGCCTCCAATATATATATATATATATATATATATATATATATATATATATATATATATATATATATATATATATATATATATATATATATTAGTATATTTTGGTAGCAGTCTTTCCTGTAGACATATTTTATTAAATATGACCGAAAAAGTAAGATTAATAATTCTAACACGAATTTTCTCAATCTTTCGTACATTATGCTTCACTGTTGGAGGTAAATCAAAAATCACTTCTCCAAAATTCATAAAATAAAAATGAAAAAAAAAAAAAAATGAATTTTGGAGAAGTGATTTTTGATTTACCTCCAACAGTGAAGCATAATGTACGAAAGATTGAGAAAATTCGTGTTAGAATTATTAATCTTACTTTTTCGGTCATATTTAATAAAATATATATATATATATATATATATATATATATATATATATATATATATATGTCGTACCTAGTAGCCAGAACTCACTTTTTGGCCTACTATTCAAGGCCCGATTTGCCTAATAAGCCAAGTTTTCCTGAATTAATATATTTTTTCTAATTTTTTTCTTATGAAATGATAAAGCTACCCATTTCATTATGTATGAGGTCAATTTTTTTTTATTGGAGTTAAAATTAACGTAGATATATGACCGAACCTAACCAATCCTACCTAACCTAACCTAACCTATCTTTATAGGTTAGGTTTGGTTAGGTAGCCGAAAAAGTTAGGTTAGGTTAGGTTAGGTAGGTTAGGTAGTCGAAAAACAATTAATTCATGAAAACTTGGCTTATTAGGCAAATTGGGCCTTGAATAGTAGGCCAAAAAGTGAGTTCTGGCTACTAGGTACGACATATATATATATATATATATATATATATATATATATATATATATATATATATATATATATTTTTAGGGGTACCACCGCTGGTTGGTTTAATTAAAGGGACCCACATCCTCGAAGAAGAAAATAAATAGTGTTCAGAGAAGACCTTGTGGATTCTCACTGAATACTTTAATCTTTTTCTCTCCTACCACCCCTATTATTTTTTTTTATTTTTTTTTATTGCAATGCTACAGTTTACAGAAAACACACACTTATATAACAATATACAAATCAGTGTTCGAAGACCTCCTCCAGCTCCTCGGGGGTCGGGTGCGTACCCAAGATACAGCACGCATTTCCCCTCTGAACAGCGACACTGAGGCGCTGAAACATAAAACTGGCCGCTCTTGGGTCTCTAGTCTTCCCAATGAGTTCCTCGCCCAGCTCCTTCAGGAACTTAAGTGCACATTTACCCCAGGCGCCCAGAGTCTCAGAGCCTATTGGCACGAACCTGTAACAACGTTCTAGGTCCCTGTACTTGTTAGTTTTCTGGGTCTCCCTGAAGGTGGCCGGCCCGCCTCCCTCAGCTGCGCTGTAAGGTAGATAGGTATCAGCCAATGTGGATGCACACGTGTAGTTCCACACTACCTGTTTACCTTCCATCCACGGCTGCAGGGTGACTCCATCTGGGCGTTTTTGGCTGTTGTCAGGTGTGCACAACTGAGGTTCCCTTTGTGCTGGGCATCCAGCTGAAGCCAAACTTCTCTTGATGATGTCATTGACTGCTTCATGTCTGGCAATCTTTCCCTGTGTCTTACGACAGATGAGACCATGGCTGCCGTATTGGTCTGCCCGTGCATGGCCGCAAATACACCGGTGCTCGGTGGAGATAGGGACGGCAAGGCGCAGAGCAACACCAATACTTAGGGTCCGATGGTTCAGGCGGGTGCCCAAGGCGGAATTAGGAACTGCCACCAGGAAGTCCCCGGCATGGGGCGCTTGCACAGCTAGAAGACGCGCTTTGTCCTTCCTGGAAGCTGCCTCCAGCAATGATGTGGCGATGTTCTCCACTATGGGGCTATCCCATTTGGACTGTTTGCAGTCATTTGGAAAAGTCGGTCGAGGATGAGAGTTGACGAGAGTGTCCCACTGACCGGCTCCTTCCGCGAATTTGGGATCATGAATCCCAATGGAGTCTCTTAGGTGTTCCGGTAGTATTTCCTTAACTAATTCACCTGTTGCACTGGTCGAGGATAAAAATGCTGGCAATGCTAACTGTGTCGCCTTGCGAATACCTATTCCCCCGAGTCTAACTGGGAGCGTTGCTTGGTCCCATTGGTCATCTTGCAGGGAGAGGTTTAACACTTTCACGGTTATTGACCTTAGGAGTGTGTCATATTCTGTTAATTTTGGGCTGTCGAAGGAGGGAGCACACCTTAGGAAATAGGTCAGTCTGGGCAAAGCCAGGCACCTTGTGAGAAGGTACAAAGCATCGTGGGCGTCCAAAGTCCCTATTCTTCCCTCCATCCTCCTCAGGTCGTTCAGCTTTTCTTCGAGGACTACCTCAATGGCGCTCGAGCCCAGAGGTGCCCCTAGCAGCACACTGTCGGTGGTAGCGATCACTTGGGCTCCTGGCAATATGGTTGGCACTGCATCTATGGTTGGTTGGCTAGATGAGATGATTTCACACTTTAATGGGTTTAGGGTGAGTCCTAACTCCTCTCCCTTAGATTTTACCAGCTGTAGATCTTCTAGCAGGGACTCCTGTGTCCCTGCCAGTGTGCCATCGTCCAGGAACCAGATGTTGAGTTTGCTGGTCAACCTGCTTGTGACCTCTTTAACAGCCATGCAAAAAAGAAAAGGGGCAAGTGGGTCTCCCTGCTGGACACCTTCTGCAGAAACAACTTCATGTTCCCCAAACAGCAGCGTCGATTCCCTACTGTACCCTGCTGAGACGAAGGGGAGTAGAGAAGGAAAGCTTGTTCGAACTGCTTCCAGTACCACATCCCTTTTTACCTGGTTGAAAGCATTTTTAAATTCTAATTTAATTAATGCCTTATTTTCTGGGAGGTGCTTGATATAGGCTCGTGCTGCATGAGCTGCTGCTTCACAGCCATGGGGGACACCAAAACTTAGTTGATGGGGTCGAAGCATCGTCGCAGCGTCTATGCTAATTTTTCTGACAGCTGCCCTAGCAACAAGGCGCCGAAGTGTGTTACCCACGGCAATGGGTCTGACTCCACCATCTTTCTTCTTGAGGGCACAAAGGGATGCTCCAAAGAATAATGGTTTAATTGTATCTGGGATCAACCCAGAGAGGCAGTCGTTTTCAACTTCGTGACCTCTGACAATAGTGTCTCGGCAACTTCTCCGAGAACTGGGTTTACCATCTCCTTGAGGTGCTGAGGTCTTACTCCAGTGTATCCCCCTGCCGAGCCTGGCGGAAATGACATGATGGCTTTGTATACCTCTGACGCTTGGAGGAATAGAGGTCTCATGTCTGGGACATTTGTGTCCTGAGCAGTGGGTTCCCATGGTACTCTAGGAGGGTGCTTCTCTCTCAGCGAGTTGGCGGTAGCGGTATTTCTAGGGGCGATTGTGTCTTCGCTGGTAAGTAACCTAATTGCCCCTACTGTGTTGCCCTCTTCAATTTTTTTGGTCACTTGTGTTCCTAGTTTAAAATTGTCATTGGAACTCTTGGGTCTGCCACGACGGTTTTTGCGTTGAGGAGGGATGGGGATCAAGTTGTCAGCTCTGGGGAAATTATTTATTGCCCTAGTGACTGATGAGGCTAGTAACTTGCCTCCTCTTGCAGGTACGCCTCAGCAAATATTGCCAAACAGGAGCAAATTATGCCATGCTTTGATGGTGGCTGCAGCATTAAGATTTTCAGACCGTTCATTTACTTTCCTTAAAAGGTCTGTATATTTCCCTGCTGCAAATGGGCGCGCTGCTTTAGGAATGTGGGGAAGAGTTCTGGTGGTGGATGCTTTGATGGCCCCCAGGAGGTCATCTGATGATATGAAGTTTGCTGGGATGTGTGGGGGTGCCGGGGGGACCTGTGGGCCTTCTCTCTCTACAGGTTCCGTCCATTAACCCTCACAGCCGTTGTGTTGACGTAGGGTTCCATATATATATATATATATATATATATATATATATATATATATATATATATATATATATATATATATATATATATATATATATATATATATATATATATATATATATATATTTATATATATATATATATATATATATATATATATATATATATATATATATATATATATATATATATATATATATATATATATATATATATATATATATATATATATATATTAATATGGGGAAGGGAGTACCACCTCTGGCGGGAAGAAGGGGGACCCATAGCCTCAGAGGAAACCACACATAACGCATTTGAGGGAATGTAGGTGCCCTCCTTACCTTCAGGTGCTTCCGGGGCTTAGCGTCTCCGCGGCCCCGTCGTCGACCAGGCCTCCTGGTTGCCGGACTGATCAACCAGGCTGTTGGACGCGGCTGCTCGCAGCCTGACGTATGAGTCACAACCTGGTTGATCAGGTATCCTTTGGAGGTGCTTATCCAGTTCTCTCTTGAACACTGTGAGGGGTCGGCCAGTTATGCCCCTTATGTGTAGTGGAAGCGTGTTGAACAATCTCGGGCCTCTGATGTTGATAGAGTTCTCTCTCAGAGTACCTGTTGCACCTCTGCTTTTCAACGGGGATATTCTGCACATCCTGCCATGACTTCTGGTCTCATGTGATGTTATTTCTGTGTGCAGGTTTGGGACCAGCCCCTCTAATATTTTCCACGTGTAAATTATTATGTACCTCTCCCGCCTGCGCTCAAGGGAGTACAGTTGTAGGCTCTTTAGTCAGTCCCAATAGTTTAGATGTTTTACTGAGTGGATTCTAGCAGTAAAGGATCTCTGCACGCTCTCCAGGTCAGCAATTTCTCTAGCTTTGAAAGGGGCTGTCATTGTGCAGCAGTACTCCACTCTAGAGAGCACAAGCGTTTTGAAAAGTATCATCATATGGAGCCGGTCGGCCGAGTGGACAGCACGCTGTACTTGTGATCCTGGGTTCGATCCCAGGCGCCGGCGAGAAACAATGGGCAAAGTTTCTTTCACCCTATGCCCCTGTTTCCTAGCAGTAAAATAGGTACCTGGGTGTTAGTCAGCTGTCACAGGCTGATTCCTGGGGGTGAAGGCCTGGTCGAGGACCGGGCCGCGGGGACACTAAAGCTCCGAAATCATCTCAAGATTACCATCATCGGCATAGCATCTTTAGTGTGAAAAGTTCTTGTTATCCAACCTGTCATTTTTCTTGCAGTTGTGACGGCTACTTTATTGTGTTCTTTAAAGGTAAGGTCTTCCGACATGAGTACACCCAGATCCTTTACATTGCCTTTTCGTTCTATGTTATGATTTGCCTGAGTTTTGTACGTGTTTTCCGTTTTTATATTTTCATTTTTTCCATAGCGCATGAGCTGGAACTTATCTTCGTTAAACACCATATTATTTTCTGTAGCCCATAGAAAGGCCTGATCTACATCTGACTGGAGGTTTGCCGTGTCCTCTATGTTGCCTACTCTCATGAAGCTCCTAGTGCCATCTGCAAAGGATGATACAGTGCTATAGGTTGTGTTCTTGTCTATGTCCGATATGAGGATGAGAAAAAGTACTGGAGCAAGCACATTACCCTGGGGGACTGAGCTCTTCACGGATGATGGGCTGGATTTTATTTTGTTGACTATTACACATTGGGTTCTGTTGGTCAAGAAATTGTAGATCCATCTGCCTATTTTTCCGGTAATTCCTTTTGAACGCATTTTATGTGTAATAACACCATGGTCACATTTATCAAAAGCTTTTGCGAAATCTGTGTAAATTACATCAGTGTTTTGTTTGTCTTCCATAGCATCTAATGCCATGTCATAGTGGTCTAGCAACTGCGACAGGCAAGAGCGCCCTGCTCTGAAACCATGTTGTCCGGGGTTATGGAGATGCTGTGATTCCATGTATTTTGTGATCTTACTTCTTAGCACTCTCTCAAAAACTTTTATGATGTGCGATGTTAGTGCTATCGGTCTGTAATTTTTTGCCTCTGCCTTATTTTCTTCTTTATGAAGTGGTGCTATCTCTGCTGTTTTTAGTATATCAGGAATAACGCCAGTATCTAGGCTTTGTCTCCACAGAATGTGGAGGGCCTGCGATAGTGTTTTTTTACAGTTCTTTATGAATATGGAGTTCCAAGAATCCGGGCCTGGTGCAGAGTGCATAGGCATACTGTTTATGGCTTCTTCAAAATCCAGTGGGGATAAGGTGACGTCTGATATATGATTTGATGTTGGTATCATATCCATGAAAAATTCATTTGGGTTATCAATCTTTAGTGTGTTTAATGGCTCGCTGAAAACAGAGTCGTACTGCTTCCTCAGTAGCTCGCTCATTTCTTTGTTGTCATTGGTGAAAGTTCCATCTCCCTTT
This sequence comes from Procambarus clarkii, assembly GCF_040958095.1. Taxonomy (NCBI): domain Eukaryota; kingdom Metazoa; phylum Arthropoda; class Malacostraca; order Decapoda; family Cambaridae; genus Procambarus; species Procambarus clarkii. Next base: position 1,544,915 of record NW_027189145.1, read on the forward strand.
CCCAGGGGCCCGATACTAGATGTGGTTTTTGATCTTGATTTTGCATAGGAGAAAAAAATATTTCGGATTTCTCTCTATTTCACTGATGGCCTTTTGCTCTCTTTGCCTCTCCTGGGTTTTGTATGATACTTGTAGCTTCCGTTCAATTGTTTCTATTTCTCTACCTAACCTTCTTCGCCGTTCTTGAGGTAGGGTGCGACTCTCAAGTTGTTCCGCGATTCGTTTTCTTCGCCTATATAGGGAACGACATTCCCGTTCCAATCTGCATCTCTTCCTCTTTTTTCTTAGGGGTATGCGGTTTGAACATATTTCTAGTGCTACTGAGCTTATTTTTTCCAGGCACTGGTTCAGGTTTGCATTTTCTAGCTGTTCTTCCCAGTTTATTTCTGTGAAGTCCTGGTTTATTTGCTCCCAGTTTGTCTTTTTATTATTGAAGTTGAATTTGCTGAAATCTCCTCCACCGGGAATCTGGACTGGTTTTGAAGGTCTACTCCCCATGGTTGTCATAACTTTAATTAAGTTGTGATCTGAGTAACAGATATTTGTAATCAATATGTTCCTGATCAATTCATCATTATTAGTGAAAATGAGGTCCAGCGTGTCTCCTTCCTAGTTGGTTCTACTATTTGCTGGTTTAAGGCAAACCTATCGCACATCCGTAGCAGGTCATTTGCATGTGCCTGTTCATTTAGGCTACTTCCTGGTATTCTTTCTGATGATCCAATACAGTTTCTGTGTGCTTTTCTCCTACCACCCCCTTTTTTTTTTTTGCTTTATTGTGTATTTAAAGGTTACAAAACATACAAGACAAATGCCTAAAGGTTATGGATCTCTTGAAGCTCCTCTGCTTCCGGACAGGAACCGAGGACGCAGCAAGCATTTCCCCTCTGGATCGCCACACTGAGGCGCTGAAACAAAAAACTGGAAGCCCTTGGGTCTTTGGTAACATCAATGAGCTTGGAACCCAACTCCTTGAGAAATCCCAAGGCATTCTTGCCCCAGGGGCCATGCATCTCAGACGCTATGGGAACAAAGAGGTATTGACCTTCCAGTCGCCTATACTTGAGTGATTTTGCTGTTTCCCTGTGGTTGGCCGCCCCACCTGCTTGATCAGCTCCGAAGTGTACATAAGTGTCAGCCAGGGTGGATACACATGTGTAGTCCCACACCAACTGTCTACCCTCCTTCCATGAGTATATGGTGATGCCATCAGGGCGAAGTGCGGGGAAATCCAGGTTTTGGACCCCTAGGATGCGAGGTTCTCTCTCCGCTGGGCACCTAGCTGAGACGAGGCTTCTCTTGATGATGTCATTGACCTCGTTGTGTCTTGCATGCCAGCCCTTTGTGCTTCCGCAATGCAACCCATGCAGTCCGTATTGGTCTGCTTCCACCCTGTTGCAAATACACTTGTATTCAGTGTGAATTGGGGCACCAAGGCGGAGGGCCACTGCTACATGAAGGGATTCTGGATCTAGGCGCGTGCCCATTGCTGACATGGGTACTGCCAGGAGGAAGTTTCCTGCATGGGGGGCACGCACTGCTCTGAGGCGGGCTTTCTCCTTGTCTGATGTTGCGGCGCTGAGCATGATCAGCTGCTTTTTCCACTAGAGGGTGGTCCCAGCCGGACTGTTTGTGTTGTTTTGTTGGCTCTATAATGGTTGCTGGGGCTGCAAGAACATCCCACTGATTTGAACATTCAGTGAAAGCAAGATCGTGTATTCCTGCTGAATCTCTCAGGGTTGCAGGTAAGATATCTCTGACGAGGTCGTGCGATGCGTGGGAGGAGGAAAGGAAGGCTGGTAGAGCAATTTGGGAGGCTGTGTGTACACCAAGGCCGCCGAGTCTTACAGGAATGGTTGCTTGCTCCCACTGAGAGTCGTCTAATGGCAGGTTCAGGACTTTCACCAGCATGGACCTCAGAAGGGTGTCATACACATTTAACTTAGGGCTGCTGTAGGATGGAGAACATCTCAGAAAGTAGGTCAACTTAGGGAGAGACAGGCATCTTGTGAGGAGAAAGAGAGCATCATGGGCATCAATCTTGTCAATCCTGTCCAGCATTCTCTTTAGATCAGTGATTTTTGCAGCCAGGACCTCCTCGATTGCCCGAAGACCAATGGGGGCACCCAGGAGAGTGCAGTCCGGTGGCTCGACAACAAGAATGTCTGGAAGAACATTTTGTATTTGGCCAGTGATTTCTGGGTTGCGGGAGATTATTTCACATTTGGATGCATTGAGAATGAGACCTAAGGCTGCTCCCTGCTCCTGAATTTTTCTTATATCCTCCAAAATGGTTTCCGGGGTTCCAGCGAGAGTGCCATCATCCAGGTACCAGGTGTTTAGCTCGCTTGTCAGACTATCAATGACTTCTTTGATAGCTAGGCAGAAAAAGAGGGGGGCTAAGGGGTCACCTTGTTGGACACCTTCACAGGAGTTTATTTCATGCTCCCCAAAATGAAGCTTAGATTCCCCACTGTAGCACGATCGGATGAATGGGTAGAGGGGACGGAAATGGTTGTGTACAGCCCTGAGGACAGCGTCTCGTCTGACTTGATTGAAAGCATTTTTGAAGTCAAGCTTTACTAGTGCCTTCTGGTCCGGGAGATCAGCAATGTAAGCCCGCGCTGCATGTGCTGCAGCTTCACAACCTAGGGGAATCCCAAACCCGAGCTGATGAGGTTTCAGCAAGGTGGCTGCTTCCTGGCTGATAGATCTCACTGTAGCCTTAGCTACGAGGCGTCGGAGGGTGTTGCCAACGGCAATGGGCCTGATACCCTTATCCTTCTTCTTTAGAGCACAGAGTGCTGCTCCATAAAAGACAGGCCTGGTGCCCTCAGGGATGCCGCCAGCCAAACACATGTTGGAGAATCTGGTAAGTTCCACTAGATGGTCCTTTGCAGCATCTCCAAGCACCGAGTTCAGCATTTGTTTGATGTGCTGGGGTCTTAGGCCTATAAAGCCCCCTGCTGAACCTGTTGGGAAAGACATGGCTGCTTTGTACACCTCAGATTCTCGAACAGCCAAGGGTTCTATTCCAACATTGTTTTCCTGGGGAAAACATCACTGGTCATCGCTGGTCATGATTCTGATGGCACCTGTGGTATTGCCCTCTTCTATTTTCCTGGTGATCTGTGCTCTCATTTTGTGGTTCTCAGATGAGTTATATATATATATATATATATATATATATATATATATATATATATATATATATATATATATATATATATATATATATATATTAATATATTTTGATAGCAGTCTTTCCTGTAGACATATATTATTAAATATGACCGAAAAAGTAAGATTAATAATTCTAACACGAATTTTCTCGATCTTTCATACCTTTCTTTTCACTGTTGATGGTTATTCAAAGATCAATTCTCCAAAATTCATTTTTATTTCTAGTCTGACGCGACACTTGAGCGCGTTTCGTAAAACTTATTACAGTTTCAAAGACTTTAGTTTACACACACACACACACACACACATCTTTAACTGAATAGAGCTTAAACATCTTTCGAGTTTTTATACTTACATTTGGGTGAAGTGAAATGTTACAATAGTTTTGGATGAGGTGAAAATAAACTTTTAACGAAAGACAGAACACGAAACAATGAAATACAAACAGGTATTAATGGTAGGTAACTGCAGAAGGCCTATTTTTATTAGCCCATATTTCTTGATGCTTCTATATTGGAGCGGAGTCTTGAAGTGGGTAGAATATAGTTGTGCATTAATTGGCTGTTGATTGCTGGTGTTGACTTCTTGATGTGTAGTGCCTCGCAGACGTCGAGCCGCCTGCTATCGCTGTATCTATCGATGATTTCTGTGTTGTTTGCTAAGATTTCTCTGGTGATGGTTTGGTTGTGGGAAGAGGCTATAAGTTCCTTAATGGAGCCCTGTTGCTTATGCATCGTTAAACGCCTGGAAAGAGATGTTGTTGTCTTGCCTATATACTGAGTTTTTTGAGGCTTACAATCCCCAAGAGGGCATTTGAAGGCATAGACGACGTTGGTCTCTTTAAAAACGTTCTGCTTTGTGTCTGGAGAGTTTCTCATGAGTAGGCTGGCCGTTTTTTTGGGTTTATAGTAAATTGTCGGTTGTATCCTCTGATTTTTGTCTGTAGGGATAACGTTTCTACTGACAATATCTTTCAGGACCCTTTCCTCCGTTTTATGGGCTGTGGAAAAGAAGTTCCTGTAAAATAGTCTAATAGAGGGTATAGGTGTTGTGTTAGTTGTCTCTTCAGAGGTTGCATGGCGTTTCACTTTCCTTCTTATGATGTCTTCCACGAAACCATTGGAGATGCCGTTGTTGACTAGGACCTGCCTTACCCTGCAGAGTTCTTCGTCGACTTGCTTCCATTCTGAGCTGTGGCTGAGAGCACGGTCGACATAAGCGTTAACAACACTCCTCTTGTACCTGTCCGGGCAGTCACTGTTGGCATTCAGGCACATTCCTGTTTGTTTCCTTAGTGTAGACTGCAGTGTGGAAAACTCCGCTCCTTTCCATGACTGTTACATCTAGAAAGGGCAGCTTCCCATCCTTCTCCATCTCGTAAGTGAAACGCAACACAGAATTCTGCTCAAATGCCTCCTTCAGCTCCTGCAGATGTCTGACATCAGGTACCTGTGTAAAAATGTCGTCAACATACCTGCAGTATATGGCCGGTTTCAAGTTCATCGACTAAGACTTTTTGCTCGATGGTACCCATGTAGAAGTTTGCAAACAGGACACCTAGGGGAGAACCCATGGCGACCCCATCTACTTGCTTATACATGTATAAGCAAGTAGATGGGGTCTACTTGCTTATACATTGAGGTGTCACTCCTCCAGTTGGTGACGTGACTCGTACCACCTTGCCAGTCACTTGCCTCATTATATCTCCACCTCGCATAGGACCGGGTGTGATGGGTGTTCCCTGAACACCTACAAGAAATCCTCTCTCCGTTGCTACGAGTGTACTCCCACGGCTCGTTACCACTGTAAGATTCAGTGCATGCAGCGCCTCCACCGCGTCGTGCACTCCGAGATAGTCTTGCACTTCCACTGCGTCCTACAGGTACTCCATGTTTCCTCTCATGAGCTCCTCTTCGCCAATCTTCTCTCTTCTCGGTTCCTCTTCTCCCATAGGTGCGTTGTCTCCTCACAGTGGCACTTGTCACCTGTACTCCATCCAGCAGCTTCCCCTCTTCCACACTAGGCTTTTGCGATGGCCCAATGCCCCTCTGGTTATTCTGGCGCCTACCCTGGGTGTACCTATTCCCGGCTTTCTTCGTATTGCCTTTCCTATACCATTCGCTCCTTCGTTCCCGACGAACATCTTCACTCCTCCATGAGATTCTCTTCCCTGCAGACGTCTTCTTCGGTTCGTGGTTGGGCTCATCCACCTCCCTGTGGCTCACCTCACCACGGTGGTTCATCTTGCACCTACCACTATTCATCTGGCTGGAATAGGGTGCACTGCGTCGTGGCTCCTCCACTCTGCCCCTCACTACCGTTCGCCCATCCACTGAGCTTACTTTATTCACGTTTCTGTGTGGAGGGAGTGCGGTCTGCAGCCTCTTCACCGCCCCAGGCGTTTGTACAGCTGCTCCTCGCCACTCCTCCACACGCACCATCAGGCTTAGTCGGAGGTCCTCGTCGGGGTTTTCCACGACCTCCGACGACCTCTCTGCACTCTCGCCCTCGTTGTCGTCGTCTCTAGCGACGTTTCCCCTGGCGAAGTCGGCTTCCTCACTACCATCTGGAACGACCGATACCTCACCTGGCAGGGTTGTACCGCTGCTTGCAACATAGGCACTCCTGGCCCAATCGGGTTGTATCCTGCCTCCTCCGAGGTCATTACCCAGCACCATCTGTACATGCTCTAGGGGTAACTTAGGGGCTACAGCTACTATAGCTTTCTCGACTCCGCAGTCGGCAATCAGCTGTACTTCGTGAAGTGGCAACCTGTATTCCTCCCCCACACTGCGTATCCTCACCACTCCCACAGGTGAATCATTAAATCCCTTGGGGAGAATACTCCTGGTTACCATACATATGTCAGCACCCGTATCTCGAAGAACGGCAACCCCCACTGGGTCTGACTTTCCAAACTTCACGTTGGCCCCGAAAACGAAGGGATGTTCACCCAACTTCATTTCCCATCCATTCACGTTGGGTCCACTATAATATGGGGTGTGAACAAATACTCTCTCCTCTTCCAACATTAGTCCTATATTCCTTCGGTGCTCCTCACACTCGCGGGCATAATGTCCTCTCACACCACAGTTGAAACATCGGCCACCTCCCCTGGGTGGCCACTCGCTAGTCACTCTGGCGGTACCATTTGCAGACGTCCCCTGGGTCCTCCTTGGACTCCCTGTCGTCGTGTCCGGGACTGCAGCACTTGCTCCCGAGCTAGGTCCACTGCTCACAGCTTGGGGCTTCCTCCCCGCGTCCCTTGAGCTCTTGAACCAGGTTACCTCATTGGGCACACTACACTTGGGAGAGTCCCCACCCATCCTCGCTCCTCCTGAACTCCTAAGGTTCCCTCCAGACCTGGGGTAAGGCGAGTGTCTGGGCGGCCCCTACCTCCTGAGATGTAGTGCCTCCTCTAGCATGTCGGCTCGGTCCGCTGCAGCCTTCAGGTCCTTAATACCTGCTTCTCTCACCCTTACTCGCAACTCAGGATGGAGCACCGACATAAACTTCTCCATCACTATCAGTCGTTTGATATCATCCACCGACTCCGATTCCTCCGCCTTCAACCATCGTAGGAATTTCCGTTCCATATCCTTGGCGGTCTCGGCGTAAGTCTTTCCCGACGCTCTCGTACACTCTCTGAACCGCTTCCGGTACATCTCCGGAGTCAGCCGGAATGAGTGGAGCACCGCATTCTTAATCGCGCCGTAACTAGTACACTCCTCTAGGTCCAGCATGTTGTAGGCTTCCCGGGCCTCACCAGTCAACCTGCCCTGGCAGGTTGACTGCCAGGGCAGCAACCAGAGCAGCCCAATCATCTTCCGGCCACTCCTTCAGAGTTGCTATCCGTTCAAAGTGTTCGAAGAACGCCTCAGCTTCTTGTGGTTCGAACGTAGGTAAGTCACGTTCCCTTACCTTGAGGTCATCCCACCGTGCAGGTAGTGAGGACAGACCACGCTCAACGCGACGCATTTCGACTTCTTTCTTTGCCTTTACCTCCTCCAGTCGCAGTTGTCTCTCTCCTTCTTCCCGCTGCAGCCGAGCTTCTCGCTCCTCTCGCTGCAGCTCAGCTGCACGTTCCTCTCGCTGCAGCTCAGCTGCACGTTCCTCTCGCTGCAGCTCACCTGCACGTTCCTCTCGCTGCAGCTGCAGCCGTGCTTCTCGCTCATCTCGCTGCAGTTCAGCTGCACGTTCCTCTCGCTGCATTTGCGCTTCTCTTTCCTCTCGTCGCAGCTGGGTTTCCAGTTGCATCTTCATTATTTCCAGTTGCAGGCTCCTCTTACTACAGCTGGACCTTCCACTGCTCCCATGTTCACTGTGAATTCTCTCCACACTGGTAGGCGCTTGGGGTGGCTCTAGTCGGGACGGTTCACCTTGCGAGGGCTCTCCTCGGGACGGCTCCTCTTGAGATGGCTCCTCTCCCGTCACCTCCTCTCAAGCTGTGAGCTGTGCCATGATCTCTATCCTTCGCTCCGCTACCTTAGTCGTCCTCAACCTGACCCCAAAGTGGTTTGCCACTTGTTGGAGCTGGGCCTTGGTACACTCTTCCAAAATTCTCTCGTCCCTTGTGTCAATAAATTTCTTTACTTTGTCCTCCTCCATCTCTATATCATTGAACATACACGACAGCACAGACAAGTTAGTAGGCACTAATTTCACCGTTTCAGTCCCTTAGCTGGTTGAGTAGCAGTACCACTGAATTCACTGGCCACACTGTATTTGTACCCTGGCAACACTTGTCCTGAAATTTGGGCCACACTGTAACTTGATCCACGCTTCCTGGCGAAGTTCCCAGTTCTTGGCTACTGGGGTTCGAATCCTGGCAAGGTCGCCAGTTCTCTGTCACGGGGGGTGGGCTGGGGCTCTGCTAGCACTCAGCTGCTAGGGGCTCAAAAGGCTGGATACTCAGCCCCTCTGACTCCCTGGATTCACCGGAGTCTCCTTGGTCACACAAGAGAGGACCAACAATGCCCACCTCCGCAGGTCTTTGCTTCCACCACAACGGGGGTGCCACTGATTCACCCTGGAAGCCCTTCAGTCAAACACGGGGGAACTACTGTTAACAGTTCCGGCCTAGACCCGTGGAGGAGTGAAGGAAGACTCAGGCTTACCTTATAACCATAACCTCCCTGAGTCTTGCCTGCCAGACAAAAAGGTTGCAGGAACTCCTTTCCCGCCTGTCTTCTCTATCTTCTTCTTGACAAGGTCGCCAGCTGGGTTATTATATCTGCACCCCAGCAATGCAATTCAGTGGTTGTATTATATATTGTTTGTAGCCAGAAGATTGCTACTCCCATAGATCTACTACTAGACTGTCGGCCCAGGGTACTCTCCCAGGAAGGTCTGTGTGGCTTTACCTCTCTCTAGCCACCACGTTACTAGTTGCCACCATTCGGGCACTGATACTGATCGGATGGCTAAGGGTACACTTTTCATATAGGTCCGTGCTGTCTTTACCACTCTCCAGGCAATAAGGACTTCTATAGAGAACGTAGTGTTCCCTAGGTGGTACTATGATAACCTTCGTGTATGCTCATAGAGAAATATTATAAATGGAGGCACACTTAAACACAATGATAAAATGTGTGAATTTACTGACGCAAATTACATGAACACACATACAATCACAAGTAATACATGAATATGAAAATAAGGATAATAAGTCTGGAGATCGTCAGCCTCTTCTTCCACGACCTCCAACACTCCTTCAACTGGGCAGAAAGACAGGAGTCCCACACTCTCTCACAGGAGGGCCTCTTCACCACGTCGGCGCCTCTTCTTCACTGTCCTGCCATCCATACACAGTCCCTTCTGACAGTCCTGGACACAAGCTGCCTTGCAGCCTATTCTACTACTAAAGAATTAATGTTCTATTGCCACATACATAAGTAAATATTGTGGCCTAACTAGCCTACTCACACAAGGGGTAATGGGAGGGTAAATGATCTACCTTACATTCCTGGCTCACGACGCCTGTCCCTCGATGGTGTGAGGTTCCCACACTTCCTGAGTCGATCCTTGGCGATCCAGGAACGTTCCACAGGTCCTCAGGTGTCGTGGAGCCTTCGTGTCGTCGCCGTTCCAATCCCTGAGATTCAACTACCCCCAATCCTGGTTCATCGATGGGCACTGAGCCAATCACTATTTTCCCACACTCGTTCCACAAGGCGTTGCTCTTTGTCCTAGGCACGGTGTCGTCCTTCCAAAACCCTCAGTGGATGTGACCCGGTCACAGCTAGGCTTGCCCGCCACACCTTTTCAGGCCCTCAACGTCCAGCGTCGTCGCCGAATATTTTCTAAGTTTGGCACTCTTTTGCTCAATAAACTTGGTTCCTTTTTTGCTTCCCAGAAGCGTGGGGTCTCCAATACATCAGATGGGCTGCGATAGCCAGCACTAATCCACTAAGAAAGGCTTGTAGAGCCTCTAATCCTTGAGAGCTGACCGAGGTGCGTCCTCTCGCTTCCAAGGTCAGGTCAACTCTGACGTTGGCGCCGCCCGAGGCACTCGGTGACGTCACGGCGGGCCCTGATTGGTCGCCCGCGACCTAAGTCGGCCAATCCGCGATCGGCTAGTGTCCCTTCCAAAACGTCATATCTGCAGTAGGGGATACTCTTTCATTTTATAACAGGGCGTCAATTTCCCCTTACTTACAACTTATAATGTAATGTTCTCCCTTAACTGGCAGCCGGTTTGGTCGCCACATATATCAATAGACTCCCTGAACCTCAGAGAATCAGTAGGGAGAGCTGATATGACTCTTAAAGCAGGCAAACGAAAGAAATAGTAGAGGGCTCCGTAGCAGTGTGTGTGTGCATTTGGGTGAGGTGATATAGTGCAACAGTTTTGGATGAGGTGAACAAACTTGTGACAAATACAAGACAGAACACGAAACAATGGGTATTAGTTGGATGTGAGAGCATAAGAATGGAAGTAACTGCAGAGGGCCTATTGGCCCATACTTCGTCTTCATGCTTCTATATTGGTTGGGAGTCTTGAAGTGGGTAGAATATAGTTGTTCCTTAATTGGCTGTTGATTGCTGGTGTCGCAAATGTCGAGCCGCCTGCTATCGCTGTACCTATCGATGATTTCTGTGTTCTTTGTTAAGACTTCTCTGGTGTTGGTTTGGTTTTGAGAGGAATTTATATATTCCTCTATGGAGCCCTGTTGCTTATGCACTGTTAATTGCATGGAAAGAGACGTTGTTGTCATGCCTATATACTGAGTTCTTTGGGGCTTACAGTCCCCAAGTGGGCATTTGAAAGCATAGTCGACGTTAGTTTCCTTAAAGGCGTTCTACTCTGTATCTGGAGAGTTTTTCATGAGTAGATTGGCCGTTTTTTTGGTTTTATAGAAATATTATATAATATTATATAATATTATATAATATTATATAATATTATATATATATATATATATATATATATATATATATATATATATATATATATATATATATATATGTCGTACCTAGTAGCCAGAACTCACTTCTCAGCCTACTATTCAAGGCCCGATTTGCCTAATAAGCCAAGTTTTTCTGAATTAATATATTTACAATAATTTTTTTCTTATGAAATGATAAAGCAACCCTTTTCTCTATGTATGAGGTCATTTTTTTTTATTGGAGTTAAAATTAACGAAGATATATGACCGAACCTAACCAACCCTACCTAACCTAACCTAACCTATATTTATAGGTAAGGTTAGGTTAGGTAGCCAAAAAAAGCTAGGTTAGGTTAGGTTAGGTAGGTTAGGTAGACGAAAAAACATTAATTCATGAAAACTTGGCTTATTAGGCAAATCGGGCCTTGAATAGTAGGCTGAGAAGTGCGTTCTGGCTGTTAGGTACGACATATATATATATATATATATATATATATATATGCGAACAAGCCTGAATGGTCCCCAGGACAATATGCAACTGAAAACTCACACCCCAGAAGTGACTCGAACCCATACTCCCAGAAGCAACGCAACTGGTATGTACAAGACGCCTTAATCCACTTGACCATCACGACCGGACATAATGAGGTGATAGCCGAGGCTATTTGAACCACCCCACTGCCGGCACTCGGATAGTAATCTTGGGCATAGCATTTTACCAAATCACCTCATTCTTTGGGGCACACGTGAGGAACACAAATGCGAACAAGCCTGAATGGTCCCCAGGACAATATGCAACTGAAAACTCACACCCCAGAAGTGACTCGAACCCATACTCCCAGAAGCAACGCAACTGGTATGTACAAGACGCCTTAATCCACTTGACCATCACGACCGGACATAATGAGGTGATAGCCGAGGCTATTTGAACCACCCCACCGCCGGCACTCGGATAGTAATCTTGGGCATAACATTTTACCAAATCACCTCATTCTTTGGGGCACACGTGAGGAACACAAATGCGAACAAGCCTGAATGGTCCCCAGGACAATATGCAACTGAAAACTCACACCCCAGAAGTGACTCGAACCCATACTCCCTAGTTATATATATATATATATGTCGTACCTAGTAGCCAGAACTCACTTCTCAGCCTACTATGCAAGGCCGAATTTGCCTAATAAGCCAAGTTTTCATGAATTAATTGTTTTTCGACTACCTAACCCGTCTCCACTCCAAACCAGTCAGGACCGGCGGTCCTGACTCGGACCGGAGGTCCGGTTTGGAGTGGAGACGGGTTCAAGTAAAAAATGTGTCTACAGGAAATGATTTCGACGTTCAGTAAACACTCTCCGAGTGGGTAACTGAATGCCGACAGCCCAATACGAGGATGATGTTAGTATTTAATTGAAACTTGAAACTAAACTAAATGCTAACACGTGATAATTTCCACATTCAGTTAACACTCACTGAGATGTAAACTGAAAGACTAGCCAGGCAATGCATGGTTGATGATAGTAATATTTAAAGATTGAGAAACTTTAAACTAAATGACCACACATGTAGCGATTTTGCATTCAGTAAACACTTACTGAGATGTGAACTGAAAGACTAAGCCGGCCAATGCATGGTTGATGTTGATAGTAATATTTTAAGATTGAGAAACTTTAAACTAAATGACCACACATGTAGCGATTTTGCATTCAGTAAACACTTACTGAGTTGTAAACTGAATGCCGGAGCTGGTCAATACAAAGTTTGTGATAGTAATATTTTATTTTTTATTTAGGATGGAGAAACTTTAAACTAAAAATGAGGTCACATGGAGGGATATCTATGTTCAGTAAACTATTACTGAGATGTAAACTGGATGGTTGACCCACCCAATACATGGTTTGTGATAGTAATATTTTATTTTTTACGATGGAGAAACTTTAAACTAAAAAATGAGCTCGCATGGAGGGATGTCTATGTTCAGTAAACAGTTACTGAGCTGTAAACTGAATGGTTGAGCTACCGATACATGGCTGGTGATAGTAATATTTTATTTTTTACGATGTAGAAGCTTAAAACTAAAAAAATGAGGTTGCATGGATGGATAACAATGATCAGTAAACAGTTACTGAGATGTAAACTGAATGGTAGTGTCATCCAATACCTGGTTACTGATAATAGCATTTCACGATGAGAAAACCTTATGACCACACATGTAGCGATTTTGCATTCAGTAAACACTTACTGAGATGTAAACTGAATGCCGGAGCAGGCCAATACAAGGATTGTGATAGTAATATTTTATTTTTATTTACGATGGAGAAACTTAAACTAAAAATGAGGTCCCATGGAGGGATATCTATGTTCAGTAAACTGTTACTGAGATGTAAACTGGATGGTCCACCCATCCAATACCTGGCTACTGATAATAGCATTTCACGATGGAAAACCTTATCCTAAACTAAAAATGAGCTCACATGAAAAGATTTTCACTTACTGAGATGTTAACTGAATGGTTGAGCTATCCGATACACGGCTGGTGATAGTAATATTTTATTTTTACGATGTAGAAACTTAAAACTAAAAATGAGGTTGCATGGATGGATAACAATGTTCAGTAAACAGTTACTGAGATGTAAACTGAATGGTAGTTTCATCCAATACCTGGTTACTGATAATAGCATTTCACGATGGAAAAACCTTATCCTAAACTAAAAATGAGCTCACATGAAAAGATTTTCACTTACTGAGATGTTAACTGAATGTCTGAGCTATCCAATAGCGGTATTAATTCAAGATGTAAAACTTTAAACTAAACTAAAATGAGTGCACATGAAGTGATTCTCACGTTCATTAAACACATACTACGTTGATGACTGAATGACAGAGACATCCAATACGTGGTTGATGATAACCGTATTAATGACATTGATAATAAGAGGTCTTGAACTAGATACGGGCTGTGGGGGCAACAAAGCTGCGATATTGAAAAGAAACTGAACTGAATTTGAAAATTGATTAATATATGTAATGTGAGGCAGATCTACTGGAAAACAGTAAACAAACTTTATTTGAAAAAGAATATGAGAAGACTGTAAAGCTGTGGGGCGTGAAAATGATAAAAAAATAAGAAGAGATGGTCTTCATAAACATAACATAAGATATCCATGACCGTAATTAATACAGTGTGAACTCTCTTAAACTATGCTCACCGTGAAATCTCGTCACTATGCATAACTTGTCACTCTGCGAAACAAATTATTGACTATAGTGCGACAGTGAGAATAAAAATGACCACTTATGTTTTGGAGTGCTATTCTAGTCAAGAAATACTGTAAAGGATGATTATTGACTAAAGGGAATTTCGCAGACTGGAGGTGTTTGATGTGTTGAACTGCTTAAAGGAAGCATATTTGCTAGAAAAAATTCCTGTGAAATAACGCTTGTTATATGTTTTGACTACCTAGCTAATAGCATATTGCATGGCTAATAATGAAATGAAATGTCACATTTTGTCTGACTCACTTAGCACGAGTGAAGAGATAACAATGAAAAAAAAACTGGCAAAGGTTGAAAAACTCTGTGAAATCATATCTGTTATGATAAGTTTTGACTAGCTGCACACTATGTTTGCCTTCTCTCTCTAATCTACACACGCGATATGAAATGTGAATTTTGTTGACTGAAAGGAGTTTGATGATACGAATAGTAATTGCCGACATTGAGCATAATCTCAAAAACATAGTTTCTGCAAAAAAAAATAACATTAAATTAGATGCGAGCTGCGATTTGAAAACAGAAGATGAGTGATGTGTGGCTTATTGTGTGGACTCTGGAGATATGATCTCCACATATAAGTTTCTCAAGAAAAACGGTAATATTTTTCTTGTGTTTGGATGTAATGGCTAAACACGGATGTCATTTTCAATAATGTTATTTGCTCATCCGACAAAGATGATTTTCCCCGTTACGTTACATTGTGTTACAGAGGGCTAAAACTTGTAGACTGTAATATTCTTATGGAAGGAGATGTAATGGAGATGGACTAAGTCCTACTTTATTTAAAAATGTCATTTTGGGCTGTAAAAGTTGATTTGCGTTACGTTACATTGTGTTAGAGGGCTAAAACTGGTAGAGGTCAATATTATATGGTAAGAGATGTGCTAAGTCATACTTTCATTTAAAAATGACATTTTGGACTGCATAAAGTTGATTTGCGATACGTTACGGTGAGTTACATTGTGTTACAGAGGGCTAAAAGGGGTAGTCACCAATTAATTATATGGTAGAGATGTAATGGAGATGGGCTAACCCTCACTTTCCGTTTCAAAATGACATTTGGACTGCAAAAAGTTGATTTGCGTTATGCTACGTTGCGTTACATTGTGTTACAGAGGGTTAAAAGGGGTAGACGCCAATATTTTATATGGTTAGAGATGTAATGAAGATGGACTAAGTCATACTTTCATTTAAAAATGACATTTTGGATTGCAAAAAGTCGATTTGCGATACGTTACGTTGTGTTACATTGTGTTACAGAGGGCTGAAAGGGGTAGCCATCAATTATTTATATGGTAAGAGATGTAATGGAGATGGTCTAACCCTCACTTTCCGTTTCAAAATGACATTTGGACTGCAAAAAGTTGATTTGCGTTATGCTACGTTGCGTTACATTGTGTTACAGAGGGCTAAAAGGGGTAGACGCCAATATTTTATATGGTTAGAGATGTAATGAAGATGGACTAAGTCATACTTTCATTTAAAAATGACATTTTGGATTGCAAAAAGTCGATTTGCGATACGTTACGTTGTGTTACATTGTGTTACAGAGGGCTAAAAGGGGTAGACGCCAATATTTTATATGGTAAGAGATGTAATGGAGATGGTCTAACCCGCACTTTCCGTTTCAAAATGACATTTTGGACTGCAAAAAGTTGATTTGCGTTACGTTACGTTGCGTTACATTGTGTTACAGAGGGCTAAAAGGGGTAGAGGTCAATATTTTATATGGTGAGAGATGTAATGAATAAGGACTAATCCCACACTTTCCGTTTCAAAATGACATTTTGGTCTGCAAAAGTTGATTTGCGTTACGTTACGTTGCGCTACATTGTGTTACAGAGGGCTAAAAGGGGTAGACGCCAATATTTTATATGGTGAGAGATGTAATGAAGATGGACTATGTCATACTTTCATTTAAAAACGATATTTGGTCTGTAGAAAGTTGATTTGCGGTACGTTACGTTACGTTACATTGTGTTATAGAGGGTTAAAACGGGTATACCGTAATATTCATATGCTAAGAGATGTAATGGAGATATTGTGTTTGGCTAAATGAGTTCACATTTCAATAATGATATTCGGACAACAGCCAGAAAGTTGATCTCTACTTTACTTAATGATGATATAATGCGATACAATCGTGTGCTAATATTTTATTTGTGTTAGAATGTAAGGGCTATAGGAGTTTGTCTAGACTTGCATACATTTTCAAACGCTATTTATGTAGGCAGTAGAAAGACTGGTTTCCCATTACGCTACATTGACTGTGATACAAGAACTGAAAACAGACTTAACCCAGACCTATTTCACTATCGACTCACCGGTCTTATTCTCATCGATTGGTGTTTACATTGGATGACGTAGGTCTTAAGAGAGACAGCCTTGATGGAGAAAGATATGTGAACAGCGGCAGCAGGAGAAAGGAAATGATGTTACTTTCCCAACTACTAAATGATCTGGAGAGAGAGAGAGAGAGAGAGAGAGAGAGAGAGAGAGAGAGAGAGAGAGAGAGAGAGAGAGAGACTGAGAGACTGAGAGACTGAGAGACTGAGAGACTGAGAGACTGAGAGACAGAGAGACAGAGAGACAGAGAGACAGAGAGACAGAGAGACAGAGAGACAGAGAGACAGAGAGACAGAGAGACAGAGAGACTGAGAGAGACTGAGAGAGACTGAGAGAGACTGAGAGAGACTGAGAGAGACTGAGAGAGACTGAGAGAGACTGAGAGAGACTGAGAGAGACTGAGAGAGACTGAGAGAGACTGAGAGAGACTGAGAGAGACTGAGAGAGACTGAGAGAGACTGAGAGAGACTGAGAGAGACTGAGAGAGACTGAGAGAGACTGAGAGAGACTGAGAGCCAGAGAGACTGAGAGAGGCAGAGAGGCAGAGAGGCAGAGAGGCAGAGAGGCAGAGAGACTGAGAGAGACTGAGAGAGACTGAGAGAGACTGAGAGAGACTGAGAGAGACTGAGAGAGACTGAGAGAGACTGAGAGAGACTGAGAGAGACTGAGAGAGACTGAGAGACAGAGAGACAGAGAGACAGAGAGACAGAGAGACAGAGAGACAGAGAGACAGAGAGGCAGAGAGGCAGAGAGAGACTGAGAGAGACTGAGAGAGACTGAGAGAGACTGAGAGAGACTGAGAGAGACTGAGAGAGACTGAGAGAGACTGAGAGAGACTGAGAGACAGAGAGACAGAGAGGCAGAGCGAGAGAGAGAGAGAGAGAGAGAGAGAGAACAGCAAATTATGATTTGTTATTATAATAAGATTGAAGACCAGCTTATGACTTGATAAACATGCATACATTTCAATGGTATTTATTTGGGCCGGCAGATGTTGTGATCACAGTTAACAAGAACAATTTGTAGGTATAGATCGCGTCTCCGTGACGATGTGAAATGTTTCTCTCTTTTAGTAAACGCCAACCTACTGACTTTGACTGAATTTACTAAGTGAAGTGCTGTGTGGTGGACTTTAGAGAGGGTGAGAGAGAGAGAGAGAGAGAGACAGAGACAGAGACAGAGAGAGACAGAGACAGAGAGAGAGAGAGAGAGAGATAGAGACAGAGCCAGAGACAGACTGACAGAGAGACAGAGATGGACAGAGAGAGAGAGACAGAGACAGAGACAGACATACAGAGACAGACCGACAGAGAGACAGAGATAGACAGAGAGAGAGACAGAGACAGAGACAGAGACAGAGACAGAGCGACGCGTGGCACCCGCCATCGCGGACCCTGGCGAAACGCAATGGTAATGGGTGCCCCACCACTTCCGGTGTCGGGGGAGAAATACCCGGACTAGTTGGAAAGTTGATCAGTCGGGCTCCAACCTGCGACCAGCACGCTTACTCCGTCGCGGAATAAATTTATATAATGTGTTTACTTTTCCCTCGTTATTGCTCTCACCATGTTGATCACGTTGCGATATAGCTTACACATACTAAAAGAGAATGCACGGAACAATGGTTGATGGTATGGGGGCGGGTGGGGATGAGGGGTGGGGAGTGATTGATTGATGGCTGACAGGTGTAGGTCTGTCGTAAGTATCTCGCGCCTCCTTACCGGAATCCACAGTGTATGGGGAGTCGTCGTGGGACGAACATCAACACTCTGAAGACAAATGACCCAAGGGAATGGCGAACTTCTGCAGGAGAGTGCTCTCTCACCCCTCAACACTTGCGACTTCCTGTAGGGGAGCTAATGGTTTGTCTAACCACATAATGGCCCAGAGCACTCTCTCCAGACGAAGGGGAAGCTCCATCCAACCCACACCCAAAACAACATATCCAATATGATGGATCCCCTCTCATCCTCTACTCACGATCATCAAACTAATATTAACCTCACTCAGGATTAAGTCTACGCTAAACACATATACATATTCATTTCACTCCTTCCTCTTACTCCACCACTTACTCTCACACAACAAGAACTCCATTCTTTCCTGACCACGTACCTTAACCCCTGAGGACTGGCCGGGAAATTCCCCGAAAAAACTTGAGGACGGGAGCGACGCGCGCCACCTGTCAGCTGCCCAACATGACCTCCCCTCTTTCCTGTCCACATACCCAAACACAACACGCTCACACGCGTCCGAAACGCGCCAAAACTTCCGGGAAATTCCCCCAAAAGCCTGTGTAACTAGACACACGCGCGCCACCTGTCAGGTGAGAGCGTCCGAAACGAGCCAAAACTTCCGGGAAATTCCCCCAAAAGCCTGTGTGACTAGACACCTGCGCATCACCTGTCGGCTGGCACTCCATGGAGGACCAGCTGGCAGCTGGTGCGCGCGGTTCTAGTCGCACTTTACCCTACTGAAGAGATGGTCGGGAAGGACAGAATGGTCGGGAAGGACGGGATGGTCGGGAAGGACGGGATGGTCGGGAAGGAAGAGATGGTCGGGAAGGACAGGATGGTTGGTCGGGAGGGACAGGATGGTCGGGAAGGACAGGATGGTTGGGAAGGACAGGATGGTCGGGAAGGACAGAATGGTCGGGAAGGACGGGATGGTCGCGAAGGACAGGATGGTCGGGAAGGACAGGATGGTCGGGAAGGACAGGATGGTCTAGAAGGACAGAATGGTTGGGAAGGACGGGATGGTCGGGAAGGACAGGATGGTCGGGAAGGACAGGATGGTCGGGAAGGACAGGATGGTTGCTCGGGAGGGACAGGATGGTCGGGAAGGACAGGATGGTAGGTCGGGAGGGACAGGATGGTCGGGAAGGACAGGATGGTCGGGAAGGACAGGATGGTCGGGAAGGACAGGATGGTCGGGAAGGACAGGATGGTTGGGAAGGACGGGATGGTCGGGAAAGACAGGATGGTCGGGAAGGACAGGATAGGTGGTCGGGAAGGACAGGATGTTCGGGAAGGACGGGATGTTCGGGAAGGAAGGGATGGTCGGGAAGGACGGGATGGTCGGGAAGGACAGGATGGTCGGGAAGGACGGGATGGTCGGGAAGAACAGGATGGTTGGTCGGGAGGGACAGGATGGTCGGGAAGGACAGGATGGTCGGGAAGGACAGGATGGTCAGGAAGGACAGGATGGTCGGGAAGGACAGGATGGTCGGGAAGGACAGGATGGTCGGGAAGGACAGGATGGTTGGTCGGGAAGGACAGGATGGTCGGGAAGGACGGGATGGTCGGGAAGGACAGGATGGTCGGGAAGGACAGGATGGTCGGGATGGCCAGGATGGTTGGTCGGGAGGGACAGGATGGTCGGGAAGGAAGAGATGGTCGGGAAGGACAGGATGGTCGGGAAGGGCAGGATGGTCGGGAAGGACAGGATGGTCGGGAAGGACAGGATGGTCGGGAAGGACGGGATGGTCGGGAAGGACAGGATGGTCGGGAAGGACAGGATGGTCGGGAAGGACAGGATGGTCGGGAAGGACAGGATGGTCGGGAAGGACAGGATGGTCGGGAAGGACAGGATGGTCGGGAAGGACAGGATGGTCGGGATGGCGAGGATGGTTGGTCGGGAGGGACAGGATGGTCGGGAAGGAAGAGATGGTCGGGAAGAACAGGATGGTCGGGAAGAACAGGATGGTCGGGAAGGACAGGATGGTCGGGAAGTAAGGGATGGTCGGAAAGGACAGGATGGTCGGGAAGGACTGGACGGTCGGGAAGGAAGAGATGGTCGGGAAGGACAGGATGGTCGGGAAGGACAGGATGATCGGGAAGGAAGGGATGGTCGGGAAGGGCAGGATGGACGGGAAGGACAGGATGGTCGGGAAGGACAGGATGGTCGGGAAGGGCAGGATGGTCGGGAAGGAAGAGATGGTCGGGAAGGACAGGATGGTCGGGAAGGACAGAATGGTCGGGAAGGACAGGATGGTCGGGAAGGACGGGATGGTCGGGAAGGACAGGATGGTCGGGAAGGACAGGATGGTTGGTTGGGAGGGACAGGATGGTCGGGAAGGACAGGATGGTCGGGAAGGACAGGATGGTCGGTAAGGACGGGATGGTCGGGAAGGACAGGATGGTCGGGAAGGACAGGATGGTCAGAAGGACAGGATGGTCGGGAAGGACAGGATGGTCGGGAAGGGCAGGATGGTCGGGAAGGACAGGATGGTCGGGAAGGACAGGATGGTCGGTAAGGACGGGATGGTCGGGAAGGACAGGATGGTCGGGAAGGACAGGATGGTCAGAAGGACAGGATGGTTGGGAAGGACAGGATGGTCGGGAAGGACTGGATGGTCGGGAAGGACAGGATGGTCGGGAAGGAAGGGATGGTCGGGAAGGACAGGATGGTCGGGAAGGACGGGATGGTCGGGAAGGACAGGATGGTCGGGAAGGACAGGAAGGTTGGTCGGGAAGGAAAGGATGGTCGGGAAGGACAGGATGGTCAGGAGGGACAGGATGGTCGGGAAGGAAGGGATGGTCGGGAAGGACAGGATAGTCGGGAAGGACGGGATGGTCGGGAAGGACAGGATGGTCGGGAAGGACAGGAAGGTTGGTCGGGAAGGACAGGATGGTCGGGAAGGACAGGATGGTCGGGAAGGACAGGATGGTCGGGAAGGACAGGATGGTCGGGATGGCCAGGATGGTTGGTCGGGAAGGACAGGATGGTCGGGAAGGAAGAGATGGTCGGGAAGGACAGGATGGTCGGGAAGGGCAGGATGGTTGGGAAGGACAGGATGGTCGGGAAGGAAGAGATGGTCGGGAAGGACAGGATGGTCGGGAAGGACAGAATGGTCGGGAAGGACAGGATGGTCGGGAAGGAATGGTCGGGAAGGACAGGATGGTTGGTTGGGAGGGACAGGATGGTCGGGAAGGACAGGATAGTCGGGAAGGACGGGATGGTCGGGAAGGACAGGATGGTCGGGAAGGACAGGAAGGTTGGTCGGGAAGGACAGGATGGTCGGGAAGGACAGGATGGTCGGGAAGGACAGGATGGTCGGGAAGGACAGGATGGTCGGGATGGCCAGGATGGTTGGTCGGGAAGGACAGGATGGTCGGGAAGGAAGAGATGGTCGGGAAGGACGGGATGGTCGGGAAGGACAGGATGGTCGGGAAGGACAGGATGGTCGGGAAGGACAGGATGGTCGGGAAGGACAGAATGGTCGGGAAGGACAGGATGGTCGGGAAGGAAGGGATGGACGGGAAAGACAGGATGGTCGGGAAGGACGGGAAGGACAGGATGGTCGGGAAGGAAGAGATGGTCGGGAAGGACAGGATGGTCGGGAAGGACAGAATGGTCGGGAAGGACAGGATGGTCGGGAAGGAATGGTCGGGAAGGACAGGATGGTTGGTTGGGAGGGACAGGATGGTCGGGAAGGACAGGATAGTCGGGAAGGACGGGATGGTCGGGAAGGACAGGATGGTCGGGAAGGACAGGAAGGTTGGTCGGGAAGGACAGGATGGTCGGGAAGGACAGGATGGTCGGGAAGGACAGGATGGTCGGGAAGGACAGGATGGTCGGGATGGCCAGGATGGTTGGTCGGGAAGGACAGGATGGTTGGTCGGGAAGGACAGGAAGGTTGGTCGGGAAGGACAGGATGGTCGGGAAGGACAGGATGGTCGGGAAGGACAGGATGGTCGGGAAGGACAGGATGGTCGGGATGGCCAGGATGGTTGGTCGGGAAGGACAGGATGGTCGGGAAGGAAGAGATGGTCGGGAAGGACGGGATGGTCGGGAAGGACAGGATGGTCGGGATGGCCAGGATGGTTGGTCGGGAAGGACAGGATGGTTGGTCGGGAAGGACAGGAAGGTTGGTCGGGAAGGACAGGATGGTCGGGAAGGACAGGATGGTCGGGAAGGACAGGATGGTCGGGAAGGACAGGATGGTCGGGATGGCCAGGATGGTTGGTCGGGAAGGACAGGATGGTCGGGAAGGAAGAGATGGTCGGGAAGGACGGGATGGTCGGGAAGGACAGGATGGTCGGGAAGGACAGGATGGTCGGGAAGGACAGGATGGTCGGGAAGGACAGAATGGTCGGGAAGGACAGGATGGTCGGGAAGGAAGGGATGGACGGGAAGGACAGGATGGTCGGGAAGGACGGGAAGGACAGGATGGTCGGGAAGGAAGAGATGGTCGGGAAGGACAGGATGGTCGGGAAGGACAGAATGGTCGGGAAGGACAGGATGGTCGGGAAGGAATGGTCGGGAAGGACAGGATGGTTGGTTGGGAGGGACAGGATGGTCGGGAAGGACAGGATAGTCGGGAAGGACGGGATGGTCGGGAAGGACAGGATGGTCGGGAAGGACAGGAAGGTTGGTCGGGAAGGACAGGATGGTCGGGAAGGACAGGATGGTCGGGAAGGACAGGATGGTCGGGAAGGACAGGATGGTCGGGATGGCCAGGATGGTTGGTCGGGAAGGACAGGATGGTCGGGAAGGAAGAGATGGTCGGGAAGGACGGGATGGTCGGGAAGGACAGGATGGTCGGGAAGGACAGGATGGTCGGGAAGGACAGGATGGTCGGGAAGGACAGAATGGTCGGGAAGGACAGGATGGTCGGGAAGGAAGGGATGGACGGGAAGGACAGGATGGTCGGGAAGGACGGGATGTTCGGGAAGGACGGGATGTTCGGGAAGGACAGGATGGTCGGGAAGGAAGGGATGGTCGGGAAGGACAGGATGGTCGGGAAGGACGGGATGGTCGGGAAGGACAGGATGGTTGGTCGGGAGGGACAGGATGGTCGGGAAGGACAGGATGGTTGGTCGGGAGGGACAGGATGGTCGGGAAGGACAGGATGGTCGGGAAGGACAGGATGGTCGGGAAGGACAGGATGGTCGGGAAGGACAGGATAGTCGGGAAGGACGGGATGGTCGGGAAGGACAGGATGGTCGGGAAGGACAGGATGGTTGGTCGGGAAGGACAGGATGGTCGGGAAGGACGGGATGGTCTTCGACCTATCCTGTTTCTGATATACGTAAATGATCTCCCAGAGGGTATAGACTCATTCCTCTCGATGTTTGCTGACGACGCCAAAATTACGAGAAGGATTAAGACAGAGGAGGACAGCTTGAGGCTTCAAGAAGACCTGGACAAGCTGCAGGAATGGTCGAACAAATGGCTGTTAGAGTTTAACCCAAGCAAATGTAATGTAATGAAGATAGGGGTAGGAAGCAGGAGACCAGATACAAGGTATCATTTGGGAGATGAAATACTTCAAGAGACAGAGAGAGCGAAAGACCTGGGGGTTGATATCACGCCAGACCTGTCCCCTGAAGCTCATATCAAGAGGATAACATCGGCAGCATATGCCAGGTTGGCTCACATAAGAACGGCCTTTAGAAACTTGTGTAAGGAATCTTTGAGAACATTATATACCACATATGTCAGACCAATCCTGGAGTATGCGGCTCCAGCATGGAGTCCAAATCTAGTCAAGCATAAGACTAAACTGGAAAAGGTTCAAAGGTTTGCCACCAGACTAGTACCCGAGCTGAGAGGTATGAGCTACGAAGAGAGACTACCTTACTTCGTTGGAAGACAGAAGAGTTAGGGGGGGACATGATCACCACATTCTAGATTCTCAAGGGAATCGACAGGGGTTGATAAAGACAAGCTATTTAACACAAGGGGCACACGCACTAGGGGTCACAGGTGGAAACTGAGTGCCCAAATGAGCCACAGAGATATTAGAAAGAACTTTTTTAGTGTCAGAGTGGTTGACAAATGGAATGCATTAGGAAGTGATGTGGTGGAGGCTGACTCCATACACAGTTTCAATTGTAGATATGATAGAGCCCAATAGGCTCAGGAACCCGCACACCTGTTGATTGACGGTTGAGAGGCGGGACCAAAGAGCCAGAGCTCAACCCCCGCAAGCACAACTAGAGTGAGTACATACATACATACAAACTTACATACATACATACATACATACATACATACATACATACATACATACATACATACATACATACATACATACATACATACATACATACATACATACATACATATATACATACATGGGGCGCTGGTGGCTCATTGGACAGCACACTGTATACGTAGTCGTGTGGACCGGGGTTCGATTCCCGGCGCCGGTGGAGACAATTGGGCACAGTTTGTTTCACCCTGATGCCCCTGTTACCTAGCAGTAAATAGTTGCCTGAGAGTAAGACAGCTGTTACTGGCTGCTTCCTGGGAGTGTGGGTATGTGTGTAGGAAAAAGTAATTAAAATTACTCGTTGATTGACAGTTTAGAGGCGGGCTAAAAGAGCAGACCTCAACCCCTGCAAGCACAACTAGGTGAATACATACATATATACATACAAATAGAGACCATAACTAACATGGGGAAAATCCCCCCAGACAGAGCCTCCCCAACTTATCAGAACTGCAAACAGGATGGCAACATCCGGTCAGGAACCCCCAAATTGATCACAGTGTGATAAATAAAAAATGCAACAACAATAATAACACCATCAGAGTAGTCACCCTCTCGTGCTGCCACTTCTTCTGACACTGCACTCAAATACAATGTCAGGCCACTCACTCAAATATCACCCGGAATAATACCTAATTTACGAGAAAGGGATTAACGTCACTAAGATGAGAAATCAGACTCAGTAACCACGTGTTGTCACGTGTTCACACTCATGAAGTGAACACCTGTTGTCACGTGTTCACACCCATGAAGTGAGCACCTGTTGTCACGTGTTCACACCCATGAAGTGAGCACCTGTTGTCACATGTTCACACCCTTGAAGTGAGCACCTGTTGTCACATGTTCACACCCTTGAAGTGGGCACCTGTTGTCACGTGTTCACACCCATGAAGTGAGCACCTGTTGTCACATGTTCACACCCTTGAAGTGAACATCTGTTGTCACGTGTTCACACCCTTGAAGTGAGCACCTGTTGTCACGTGTTCACACCCTTGAAGTGAGCATCTGTTGTCACGTGTTCACACCCTTGAAGTGAGCATCTGTTGTCACGTGTTCACACCCTTGAAGTGAGCACCTGTTGTCACGTGTTCACACCCATGAAGAGAGCACCTGTTGTCACGTGTTCACACCCTTGAAGTGAGCATCTGTTGTCACGTGTTCACACCCTTGAAGTGAGCATCTCTTGTCACGTGTTCACACCCTTGAAGTGAGCACCTGTTGTCACGTGTTCACACCCATGAAGAGAGCACCTGTTGTCACGTGTTCACACCCTTGAAGTGAGCATCTGTTGTCTCGTGTTCACACCCTTGAAGTGAGCATCTGTTGTCACGTGTTCACACCCTTGAAGTGAGCATCTGTTGTCACGTGTTCACACCCTTGAAGTGAGCATCTGTTGTCACGTGTTCACACCCTTGAAGTGAGCATCTGTTGTCACGTGTTCACACCCTTGAAGTGAGCATCTGTTGTCACGTGTTCACACCCTTGAAGTGAGCATCTGTTGTCACGTGTTCACACCCATGAAGTGTGCCTCGAAGACGATATGCAGCATCCGGGAGAGCCTTGTCGGGCTCTCTCGTGCACTGGCACATATTGTCTTCTACCACCCCATATATATTTATATATATAGGGAAATTTATTGTATAAGATTACATGATTACAAAATGTGGCATTAACACATACACAACACAACCAATACTGTGCAAGTAAAATGAAAAACACGCCGATGGAAACACTGATAAATGTTACGGACAGATTCGATCATTGTTGCATTCGATCACTTCTTTGAATTCCTCCGAAGTTGGACTCGTGCCCATGATACAACAGGCATTTCCCCTCTGAATCGCGATACTGAGGTGCTAGAACGAGAAACTTTTCACTCTCTGGTCCTTTGTAGAGCTGATAAATTTGTCCTCCAATTCCTTCAGGAACTAACAATGCACATTTCCCTCACGAACCGAGGGTCTCCAAACCGATCAGAATAAAGCTGTAGCAGTGTGCCAGACCTGTGTATTTGATGGTTTTCTGTGATTCCCTGAAAGAAGCAGCGCCGCCCCCTTTCACCTGTGCTGTGGTAAAGGTAGGTACTGGCCATTGTGGAAGCGCATGTGTAGTCCCACACCACTTGCTTACCATCCTTCCAAGGAAGGATGGTAAGCTTTCTGGGTGCTTCAGAGGTTCGTTGGGTCTGAATAAGTGTGGTTCTCTTTGTGCTGGGCAGCGGGCCATGGCGAGGCTCCTCTTGATGTTTTTTGTTGACTTCTTCATGTCTTGCAGTCTTACCCTGGGATTTACGACTTACCAGACTATGACGACCATAGTGCTCCGCCATCGCCATTCCACAGATGCATCTACGTTCGGTGAGAATAGGGGCGGCATGGCAAAGCGCAACTCCAATGCTGAGGGCGTCATGATTGAGGCGAGTTCCCAGGGCTGGATTGGGCACAGCAAATAAAAAAAACTGTGGCATGGAGTGCTGTTACTGCTAGGAGGCAGGCTTTGTTCTCAGCATCTGCGTTTTCAAGCTTTGTTGTGGAGGTCTTTTTCATTATGGGCCTATCCCAGTGGGCCTACTTGTGTTTTTTAGGGCCTGTGGTCGGGGTAGAGGGTGTGCAATGGTTTTCCATTGACTGGCTGCTTCGATGAACTTTTCATCATGAGTTCCCGCTGTGTTTCTCATACACTCCAGTAGGATCTGCCCTACTAATTCGTTGGCTGCTGAACATTCTGGAAGTGCTCCCTCAGTTGCCTTTCATATGCCTATTCCCCCGAATCTCACGGGTAGTGTTGCTTGGTCCCACTGACTGTCATCTAAATCTTAGTTGAGTGCCTTCCTGAATATTGACTTGAGGAGCTCATCATTTTTAACTTCGCACTTGGAGGGGTTAAGAACGAAATCCAGGGTCTTCCCCTGTGACTTCACCAGCTGCAGATCTTCCAGCAGGGAGTCTTGTGTGCCTACCAGAGTGCCATCATCCAGGAACCAGACGTTGAGCTCATTTTAGTCTGCTTTTGATATCTCGAACCGCTATGCAAAAGAAGAAAGGTGCAATTGGTCTTCCTGTTGAATTCCGTTTGCTGAGGTGACTTCGTGTTCGCCAAACAGGAGGGTTGAGTCTATGCTGTAACCTGCTGACACAAACGGGAGAATGCTTGGGCAATGTTCCTGGATTGCGGTGAGGACTACATCCCTTTTGACCGAGTTGAAAGCGTTTTTGAAATCTAATTTTACTACTGCCTGGTCTTCAGTAAGAGAACTAATGTAGGCTCGTGCAGCATGGGCTGCTGCTTCACAACCTTGGGAGGACCCCAAACCCCAGCTGGTTGGGTTGCAGCATGGTGGCTGCTTCCATTTGGATACTTCTGACAGCAGCCCTTGCAACTAGGCGGCGAAGGGTATTACCAACGGCAATGGGTCTGATCCCTCCCCCCTTCTTTTTCAGGGCACATAGGGATGCACCAAAGAAGAATGGTTTGATTTCATCAGGGATTAACCCGGCGAGGCAGTTGTTGACAAACATTGTGATTACTGTCAAGAGCGCCTCTGCAGCTGGGCCAAGAAAAAGGGTCACCATTCCCTTGACATGTTGAGGTCTTACCCCTGTGTAGCCTCCTGAGGAGCCCGGAGCAAATGAAACGATAGAGTTATAAACCTCGGACTCAGACTCAGCACTCAGGAGCATCAGACTCCTGAGTGCTGCTTCCCTCCTAGCTGGGTGGAACCTGGTAGTTCCGTATACCATGCGCTATGTCTAGGCAAATGCCTTGGGTGGGTGGGCACGTGAAGATGGTGGGTGGGGATGGGGATGCATGGGAGGCTGTGTGCTGGCATGGGCAGGGAGGGAAAGGCGTGATCGCCTGATCGTAGGAGGTACGGGGAGGGGGAGTGGAAGACACCACACCCACTACAGGGGAGCGGAAAAACACTTCACATTGGGGGGTGGAGGGAGGGTTTGGGGGGTCGCACTCGAGTCTTGGATAATTTCCTTTTATATCACTACACACTGGTGACTGTATTCTGGCTCACTGGGTGTGGTGCACTCAACACGATACTCGCAATGTTCACCACCGGGCTGGAATCAATTTATCTTTTTCAAACAATCATTGGCACACTGGTGACCCTCTCCCTCTCTTGACCACACCACATGTATCCGTCCACCCTTTCCTGGTGGTGGAGCCGCAGGGCATGTGACGTAGGTGGGCGTGGGGTGACTGTGGGCGTGGGGTGACGGTGGGCGTGGGGTGGCAGTGGGATGACGGTAGCCGTGGGGTGACGGTGGACGTCGGGTCAGCGGCCTGGAGTGAGTTGATGGATAGACTGGCAAGACCTGCGAGAGGCTTGGAAAGGGAGGGGGGGGGGGAGGTGCCCGCTACAGGCAGCGGTCACACACAATTAACACGAAGTTTCACTGATGCATTATGTTTAGCACTACAAACTCACCGTACATCTGAAAAGACACACATATTCACCTCCAAGCCTGCTGTAATACAAGCAGGTTTGTGAGCCTCCCTTTCTCTCCCTCCACTTGAGGCCTCCTTCCCGCCTGGAGGTTATTGTTTATGGTGGCACTGGGATAATCCTCGCCCTGGCGTGTGTACTTCCTCCTCCCTCGCACGCCTCCCGCCAAAAGAACACACCTTTTTCAGTTGATTCTATTGCACTGCTGGAAAGGTAGGCCTCCTCGACCCACTAAGAGTCTTCAGCAGGTATTTACACATACGTGAGTCGATTCTTGGCTTCCTCAGGCACTGTTATCCTTATTGAAGAGGTAAAATTTAAGCACCCAGCCCGTGTGACCAAGATCAATGAATTTGATGGCTTCCAGGCTTGTAGGTCTGAACATTCTTATATGCGTAACCAGGTTTGAATTCCCCGATAATCTTTGGCAGGTGGAGTCATGTTGTCACATGACATGTGGTATGACATGAAAAACTTTCCCCGGTTTTTATGAATCTTAATATCTATTTGGTATTCACTAATCGTACGATCAAGTTCAATTTAATAAAAAAAACTCCCCTGGTGCAGCAGATTGTGTGAATTCGATTCCCTGCAATGATTGTGAGTCTGTGTACCTTGGACCAACAGGAAATTCCTTACAATTGCGCTTGTCCCAACACGCAAATAGTATTATAACTGCGCAAAATTCTAGTGCATTTTATCTACACACAAGTTTGTGTGATCACACTATTAATTAGGAAGGAGCGAAAAGCATTACCAATTGCAGTGGTTTCGTAGAACGTAATTTGATTGAGTCTGCCCTAATCAGTGTCCAAATCTTCTCAAAGTTAGTACTGGTAAGTATAAACCTGACCAGAATTCCTGGTTCAACCTTGACGACGAGCAGACGTCTCACCTCCTCTGCCTGGGAACCGCCTGAGCACGTTCTGTTTTTGTGTTTTGGCTTTACTACTGCCGTTTGGCATCCCTATTCAATCGTCCGGTTATATGACGCCTGGCGCACATATCGCCTTGACTCACGGGATTTTTGATAGATTTTTTTTTTACGTATTCTGGCTGGTTCTCCCGGTGGGGTGACGGTGTTCGGGGGCCGCCTTGGCCGAGAGGTGCCGGGGGTTGGCGTTTAGGCTTGGCGTTTCACCTTTCCTGGCTTCGCGATTAACCCTTAACGGATACGCCGGGGCGCATCCTATCCCACGACCGTCGTCGCCCCTAAATCAACAACAACAACAACAAACCTGACCCATTTTTAAATTACAATATTTCACAACAGTTTAAGAAAAAACTCTGATTGGGGGTTCCAGTGTCTAATTACAATATTATAATCATAGGTGTTTGTTCAATTCAATTTCTTTCTTTATTATGCACCCCATACCCATCCCATGGGCGGTGGTGTAAAGGATTACAGAGGCACATAATATGTTTAGGAACTGAACCCTCTAGTTCGTTTAGCTAAGCAAATAAAAAAAATTGACGCAAGTTACACAATTATTATTGTTATATATACATGTACACATACTCATACATGCATGTACATATATTTACATATACATATATACATACATATACATATTTAATCACCCACACAAATACACACATCAATAATACACCAGTCTCCGTGGTGTAGTGGTAAGACACTCGCCTGGCGTTCCGCGAGCGCTTTGTCATGGGTTCATATCCTGGCCGGGGAGGATTTACTGGGCGCAAATCCTTAACTGTAGCCTCTGTTTAACTCAACAGTAAAATTGGTACTTGGTTGTAAAAACGATTCTTCGCGGCGGGGATCGTATTCCAAGAACCTGCCCGAAACACTACGCGTACAAGTGGCTGTACAAGAATGCAACAACTCTTGTATATATCTCAAAAAATAAAAAAACTAATCTTTTGTATCAAAAGTGATTCTACAAGAATCTCACAACAGTCACTATAGAAGGCACTTTACATCAAGGGTGAGTCATACAGTTACTAGTCTTGCTGCACACCCACCCAACTGGGCGGCAGATTTACAGTCATGTGCATGCATTACCTACAGTAAGCAAATTTTAGATACTTCGCTAAGATTTCGGGCAGTACATCATTATGAATGAAGTACTTACACATCTCTTGGACACCATTGATGGTGTTATCTATAAATTCCGTGATCTTTTCACATTCCAGTATATAATGACGCAAAGTATGCGTGTTTGTTCAGTGAAGCTTTTTGTTTAATCTTTTATACATAAGCGGTCATCTTTGACAACTTAATCCTTCTGACTATTCTAAACTAATCTATACCTGTTTCTGGGTAAATCTTTACCTGGGCAGGGATAGCCAGGTCTCAATTTTTGGCCTTCACCCCTACATTTGTATCCCTTAAGTCAGTCTGGTGTTGACAACGGCTTTGATCGACCGAAACGTTCATCTCATTTCCCATTTCTCTGAGGATTTTCCATATACAAATGATCAGTGTTTCGTTATTGTCAAATATATATAAAATAATATATATATATATATATATATATATATATATATATATATATATATATATATATGTCGGAAAATCCGACACCATTTAATAATCATAGAGATAATAGCTGTATTACCCACAAGTTACCCATAGAAAACGTAACTTGTAGTGGAATTACCGTCTATAGAAAACGGGATATCATCACCACATACCATTATAATTCACCAGCTATTCTGCTGGGAATTATTCTTAAATACATTAGTCTTTGGACTTTACCATCATAAAAACATCTTATATAAATTAACTTAATTATCAATATTAAAGTAGAGTAAATGTGACCCTTCTATCACTTTCTGAAATCTGGACAAAGTAGGCCAGGCGTCAGGGAGGAAGGAGGGAGCCATTGTGGTGTCACCTCCGAGACGTGTGGAGCAAATTTAGCTCCTATTATATCTGGACAATGTCGGCCAGTAACGTCAATAGTATGGAGTGTTAAACAGCCATTGTTTATATTGAGACCAGAGGCTCACACGGGAGCAAATACGGCTCCTGTTAAATTTACTTGGACGTAGTGTTATGGAAACCAAAGGTGTACCATTTTTCAACACGCTGTCTACAAATTCAAGTTAAGTGTCTATCCGAAACCCGTTTATCATTCATTTATGGCCATTAATGTCAGGATATAGGGTGACCCGGTTAGATCGCGAAATCGCCTCATACTAAAGGTAATTAAGCCAGGTCTTCAATGTTCTGTATAGTGTTTTCTCTGATATAGCTTGTCATATATAGGATTCTGGCTTCACAGCTAGCGCACTTTTGACAGGTCAAGACGAGGAAGCAAGATTTTGTGCACCAGTTACTGGGTGATATGGAAGCTACCTCAAAGAGGATAATTTGGTGTCTACACCCTAGTTATACCTGGTGGACTAACCTGCTGTACTATAAGATAAGGAACCTCTTCAATGTATGTAGTTAATACTGTAGTTTGATTGGCTGCATATATATTTAAATAATAATAACCCCCCTAATGTGTAGAGGATCGATTTGTGAGATTATAAGATTATTGCAGAAATACAGTCCACTTATCATTATACAAATTGCTATCGAAGTATATAAATTAACGTAAATATAAATCTCACAGGTCGGTTCCCACATTATTTGGTCATCTTCGAACCAGATGACGGATTATTTGATCCTTTGAACTCACATTTGGTCATCTTAGTACCGGATGAACCAGTTAACCAGTGGATTCATTAAATATACTAGTGCAGTGTTATTTAAACAAAGCCAGTCAAAGACAGCGGCGAAGCCTCGTGGGAGCTCAGGAGCCTCCCTCAGCCCAGATCAGCTTCGTCAGCGGTTTCATGTACACCCACAGATTTGGTGGCGTGTTATTCTGTGAAATGACAGCGCTAATATAGAAGCCAGCCAAATTAGTGACTGTGTCGCGAGATTGTTCACGGATTTCGTGGTGTTACATTTCGCGAGAGATTATCTACGAATTTTGTGGACTTTATTTCGCGAGGTCACTTATAATATTTAATACTTCTAGATAATATTAGAAGTTTCATAGAGGCAATTAAGAGGCTATTATCAATAATTGTGTATATTATTTCTCCAAAATAGAGAATTATTTAATATATATTGCACTAGTGATCACAGTATAATATTTACTAATTGCCAACCCACAACAGGGTAGGATAAAACCATTGACTAGTTGAACTATTATCGTTCATCCTAGTCCCATTATTACCATAGTCAGTTGTACTATATTCAACAACTTAGCACCATTAATGAATGGTGCAGACCCTATTTTGGGTGTAATTATTATCAACTCGAGTTGAGTTGTATATATAATAATTTACTTATGATCATTACACCTTTGAGTGATTAATTAGTGTCTCTACCATCCTAGGGTGATATAGAAGAGCTAACCTAAAGGTACTTCCATGACACTGGTTTATCACTCAAATCATTAGTGTGTATGATTGTATATATATAATGTGTATTAATTTTAAGTGCTAACCTCTAGTTGAGGTAGGATTATTGCCTAGTGAGTGCAGAATTTACCCTAGGCTACCATTAGTGCTTGTTCAGTATTATGAGCGACCCAAGTACAAGCCCCACAAGGCTTCACCAACTAGCCAGTATGGATAATGCAGGGAGAATGAAAAGAACCCTTGCAGGTCTTAAAGGCCACTTAACAAGACAGATCAAGAAATGTGAAGATTTGTCACAACAATCAACAGTTGATTATGCTGACCTGGAAAGCTATTATCAAGCAGCTGCAGGTAAATTTGAGCAAATCAAATGCCAAATAGCAACATATGTGGCTGAACTTGCCAACACCAATTTATCAGAAACAGAAATAGACGACATTATGGTTGATCTAGCGAATTATGAAGATCACACTCAGGCCACGTTACAGCCTTATGTCAAATTAATTGCCCAGAACAAGGCAACAGCAACAACAACAACAGTTGCATCTAATACGAGTCAAGCAGAAGCTCGACTCCCTCCAATTAATTTACCCACTTTCTCAGGAAAAGATGAGGAAGATTGGGACGAATTTTGGAACAAATTCGTTGACCTTGTAGACTCAAAACAATCTTTACCAAAGAGTAGTAAATTCTCTTATTTGCAAGGCCAATTATCAGGTGAGGCTAAAACAGTAGTATCCCATCTGAGATTAACTAATGACGGCTATGATCTGGCAGTAAAACTCCTCAAGGATAATTATGCTGATCCAGAAGTAAGAACATCACATTTAGTTCATGAGCTGTTGCATTTACCCCCACCGGAGGCTTCAGCTGATTCACTCCAAGTCTTCAAGCTGGAGGTAGAATCATTGATTAATGCCCTCAGCCTGACAGCAGATACAAACGGGGCTGAGTGGGACTTGAAAATAATTGTCCAGGAGAAAATACCTAGGGACATATTGAGACAAATGAGTGCTCATTACAATAAAAGCATCTTATCTATGAATGAAATATCTGAAGGTTTAAAGTCAGTAGTTCATCAATTACGAACACATGACAAATTAAAACCACCAAGTAAACCCTCAGAAACCAATAATAGTAAACCACAGAGTACCAAAGGTACTCCAAATCAATCTAGACAATATAATTCAACACCAAAGTGGAACAGTAACAGTGTGGGCGTATATGCAGTGGGAACCTCCAAGCCTATAGTTACTGTGTCATCCAAGAACGTGACACCAAAGGGTACTGGAAGCTATGGAACATGTTTGTTCTGCAATGAGAAACATTCAATGTACCACTGCCCTAATTTTCCTGATAGTGACGCCCGTGTTGAGCGACTCAAAGATTTGCAACATTGCACGAGGTGCCTCAGGAAACATAACATCAACGACTGTGATACCCAATTACACACCTGTAATAGGTGTAACAAAGGTCAGCACCATGCAGCATTGTGCAGAGACACCAAAACAACGTCTCCAAACCCCAAGGTGGAAGATAGCATTCCCACCTCAGTACAGTACTGCAAGGTGCAACAAACAAAGAGTGTCCATACGGCAAAGTCTAAAGGTAATACGACTTTGCCTACTGCCCAAATTACCATCCTGAATAAGAGGGCCAAGGTCCATACCCGTGGGTTGTTTGACCAAGGATCCCAGAGAACATTTGTCACTAAAAAGTTGGCAGATGAACTACAATTAAGGCCTGTAGCCCAGACGTCATTCAACATCTCAGGGTTTGTAACAGATGCAGGACCTCAAGTCTACCAGGTGGTACAACCATCAGTACGCTTAGGCAGGTACGTCTGTCGAGTACAAGCCATTGTGGTGGACAAAATACCAGTAGACCTACAAGTTCAAGGTCTGAGAGCAACAGCCAAATTCCTGAGAAATAGAGGAATAAAATTGGCAGATAATATTAAGTCTGATCACCTCACCGACTTCGGTCTCCTTGTAGGGACAGACTATTGTCATCGATTCATCGGTAGCCCTACTAAATATCAGGGTATAACCATGTTAAACTCTGCAGGAGGTAAATTACTCTCAGGCCCAGTATCAAGCCTGAGGAGACCTATGCCTGCAGATAAACAATACCAGTAGAGATCTAAATTTGTCAGCTGATTATATTTCTCCAGTAGCATTATACTAAGGAGATTACAGCTGACTATAGTAACAGAGGTTGATGTTAGTATCATCATTTAAAGCTGAAGATGAGTTCATGAGGCCTCAGTGGCAAATCAGTGAACAGTAGCCTAAAACAGCTACAAGTCACTGCGACCAATGTCACTGAACCCACTGCAGTCTCAGAACCATACTTTACTTTAATGATGAGCTATTCAATCTTCTGAATCAATTAACTAAATTAAACCCCAATAAATCTGATGACTGATTTGATACATTTATTATTTAATCAAGATGTATTCCATGGGCCTCAGTGTTTATATATCAGTGACCAGTCACCTGAACAAACTTCAAGTTATATCTAAGGTCACTGATCTCACTGCAGTCCCTGAATCATACTTGACTGTAGTACTTGATCACATCCAGTCTTCTGGGTTAAATAATATGTAATTAGGCTTGAATATTAGCCTTTCAAGAGTTGACAGGGAAATGAAATCGCATTAGACTTCTAACCCCTGCAACTCTAGTACGGGACATCCGTCCTGTACGAACAGACACACAAATGTGTGATTACTAACTACTAACATCAAATTAATCTAATAATTCGAAGGAGGAGTATCGGTGTTCGTCTGTTCTAAATAGGACTTCGACCCGTGAGCAGCCCCCTGGGGAATTATGTCGGAAAATCCGACACCATTTAATAATCATACAGATAATAGCTGTATTACCCACAAGTTACCCATAGAAAACGTAACTTGTAGTGGAATTACCGTCTATAGAAAACGGGATATCATCACCACATACCATTATAATTCACCAGCTATTCTGCTGGGAATTATTCTTAAATACATTAGTCTTTGGACTTTACCATCATAAAAACATCTTATATAAATTAACTTAATTATCAATATTAAAGTAGAGTAAATGTGACCCTTCTATCACTTTCTGAAATCTGGACAAAGTAGGCCAGGCGTCAGGGAGGAAGGAGGGAGCCATTGTGGTGTCACCTCCGAGACGTGTGGAGCAAATTTAGCTCCTATTATATCTGGACAATGTCGGCCAGTAACGTCAATAGTATGGAGTGTTAAACAGCCATTGTTTATATTGAGACCAGAGGCTCACACGGGAGCAAATACGGCTCCTGTTAAATTTACTTGGACGTAGTGTTATGGAAACCAAAGGTGTACCATTTTTCAACACGCTGTCTACAAATTCAAGTTAAGTGTCTATCCGAAACCCGTTTATCATTCATTTATGGCCATTAATGTCAGGATATAGGGAGACCCGGTTAGATCGCGAAATCGCCTCATACTAAAGGTAATTAAGCCAGGTCTTCAATGTTCTGTATAGTGTTTTCTCTGATATAGCTTGTCATATATAGGATTCTGGCTTCACAGCTAGCGCACTTTTGACAGGTCAAGACGAGGAAGCAAGATTTTGTGCACCAGTTACTGGGTGATATGGAAGCTACCTCAAAGAGGATAATTTGGTGTCTACACCCTAGTTATACCTGGTGGACTAACCTGCTGTACTATAAGATAAGGAACCTCTTCAATGTATGTAGTTAATACTGTAGTTTGATTGGCTGCATATATATTTAAATAATAATAACCCCCCTAATGTGTAGAGGATCGATTTGTGAGATTATAAGATTATTGCAGAAATACAGTCCACTTATCATTATACAAATTGCTATCGAAGTATATAAATTAACGTAAATATAAATCTCACAGGTCGGTTCCCACAATATATATATATATATATATATATATATATATATATATATATATATATATATATATATATATATATATATATATATATATATATATATGTCGTACCTAGTAGCCAGAACGCACTTCTCAGCCTACTATGCAAGGCGCGATTTGCCTAATAAGCCAAGTTTTCATGAATTAATTGTTTTTCGACTACCTAACCTAACCTTACTTTTTCGGCTACCTAACCTAACCTAACCTATAAAGATAGGTAAGGTAGGGTTGGTTAGGTTCGGTCATATATCTACGTTAATTTTAACTCCAATAAAAAAAATTGACCTCAAACATAATGAAATGGGTAGCTTTATCATTTCATAAGAAAAAAATTAGAGAAAATATATTAATTCAGGAAAACTTGGCTTATTAGGCATATCGGGCCTTGCATAGCAGGCCGAGAAGTGCGTTCTGGCTACTAGGTGCGATATATATATATATATATATATATATATATATATATATATATATATATATATATATATATATATATATATATATATATATATTTCGTACCTAGTAGCCAGAACTCACTTCTCTGCCTACTATGCAAGGCCCGATTTGCCTAATAAGGCAAGTTTTCACGAATTAATTATTTTTCGACTACCTAACGTACCTAACCTAACCTAACCTAACTTTTTCGGCTACCTAACCTAACATAACCTATAAAGATAGGTTAGGTTAGGTTAGGTAGGGTTGGTTGGGTTCGGTCATATATCTACGTTAATTTTAACTCCAATAAAAAAAAATTGACCTCATACGTAATGAAATGGGTAGCTTTATCATTTCATAAGAAAAAAATTATACAAAATATATTAATTCAGGAAAATTTGGCTTATTAGGCAAATCGGGCCTTTCATAATAGGCCGAGTACGACGTTCTGGCTACTAGGTACGACATATATATATATATATTTATTATTAAATATGACCGAAAAAGTAAGATTAATAATTCTAACACGAATTTTCTCAATCTTTCGTACATTTCTTTTCACTGTTGGTGGTAATTAAAAAATCAATTCTCCAAAATTCATTTTTATTTCTAGTCTGACGCGACACTTGAGCGCGTTTCGTAAAACTTATTACATTTTCAAAGACTTTAGTTTAAACATACACAACTGAATAGAACTTACACATCTCCGATTTGTTTATATCTACATTTGAGTGAGGTGGATGGGGTGAGGTGGTATTTAATAAGGTATTAATTTCATCAACACAAGACAGAACACGAAACAATGGGTATTGAATAGAAGTGATTGTAGAAAACCTATTGGTCCATATTTCTTGATGCTTCTATATTGGAGCTGAGTCTTGAGGTGGGTAGAATATAGTTGTGCATTAATTGGCTGTTGATTGCTGGTGTTGACTTCTTGATGTGTAATGCCTCGCAAACGTCAAGCCGCCTGCTATCACTGTATCTATCGATGATTTCTGTGTTGTTTACTAGGATTTCTCTGGCGATGGTGTGGTTGTGGGAAGAGATTATATGTTCCTTAATGGAGCCCTGTTGCTTATGCATCGTTAAACGCCTAGAAAGAGATGTTGTTGTCTTGCCTATATACTGGGTTTTTTTGGAGCTTACAGTCCCCAAGAGGGCATTTGAAGGCATAAACGACGTTGGTCTCTTTTAAAGCGTTCTGTTTTGTGTCTGGAGAGTTTCTCATGAGTAGTCTGGCCGTTTTTCTGGTTTTATAGTAAATCGTCAGTTGTATCCTCTGATTTTTGTCTGTAGGGATAACGTTTCTATTAACAATATCTTTCAGGACCCTTTCCTCCGTTTTATGAGCTGTGGAAAAGAAGTTCCTGTAAAATAGTCTAATAGGGGGTATAGGTGTTGTGTTGGTTGTCTCTTCAGAGGTTGCATGGCGTTTCCCTTTCCTTCTTATGATGTCTTCGACGAAACCATTGGAGAAGCCTCCAATATATATATATATATATATATATATATATATATATATATATATATATATATATATATATATATATATATATATATATATATATATATATATATATATATATATATATATATATATTTAGGGGTACCACCGCTGGTTGGTTTAATTAAAGGGACCCACATCCTCGAAGAAGAAAATAAATAGTGTTCAGAGAAGACCTTGTGGATTCTCACTGAATACTTTAATCTTTTTCTCTCCTACCACCCCTATTATTTTTTTTTATTGCAATGCTACAGTTTACAGAAAACACACACTTATATAACAATATACAAATCAGTGTTCGAAGACCTCCTCCAGCTCCTCGGGGGTCGGGTGCGTACCCAAGATACAGCACGCATTTCCCCTCTGAACAGCGACACTGAGGCGCTGAAACATAAAACTGGCCGCTCTTGGGTCTCTAGTCTTCCCAATGAGTTCCTCGCCCAGCTCCTTCAGGAACTTAAGTGCACATTTACCCCAGGCGCCCAGAGTCTCAGAGCCTATTGGCACGAACCTGTAACAACGTTCTAGGTCCCTGTACTTGTTAGTTTTCTGGGTCTCCCTGAAGGTGGCCGGCCCGCCTCCCTCAGCTGCGCTGTAAGGTAGATAGGTATCAGCCAATGTGGATGCACACGTGTAGTTCCACACTACCTGTTTACCTTCCATCCACGGCTGCAGGGTGACTCCATCTGGGCGTTTTTGGCTGTTGTCAGGTGTGCACAACTGAGGTTCCCTTTGTGCTGGGCATCCAGCTGAAGCCAAACTTCTCTTGATGATGTCATTGACTGCTTCATGTCTGGCAATCTTTCCCTGTGTCTTACGACAGATGAGACCATGGCTGCCGTATTGGTCTGCCCGTGCATGGCCGCAAATACACCGGTGCTCGGTGGAGATAGGGACGGCAAGGCGCAGAGCAACACCAATACTTAGGGTCCGATGGTTCAGGCGGGTGCCCAAGGCGGAATTAGGAACTGCCACCAGGAAGTCCCCGGCATGGGGCGCTTGCACAGCTAGAAGACGCGCTTTGTCCTTCCTGGAAGCTGCCTCCAGCAATGATGTGGCGATGTTCTCCACTATGGGGCTA
This sequence comes from Procambarus clarkii, assembly GCF_040958095.1. Classification (NCBI taxonomy): domain Eukaryota; kingdom Metazoa; phylum Arthropoda; class Malacostraca; order Decapoda; family Cambaridae; genus Procambarus; species Procambarus clarkii. The sequence continues at coordinate 1,584,894 of NW_027189145.1, forward strand.
TCCCATTTGGACTGTTTGCAGTCATTTGGAAAAGTCGGTCGAGGATGAGAGTTGACGAGAGTGTCCCACTGACCGGCTCCTTCCGCGAATTTGGGATCATGAATCCCAATGGAGTCTCTTAGGTGTTCCGGTAGTATTTCCTTAACTAATTCACCTGTTGCACTGGTCGAGGATAAAAATGCTGGCAATGCTAACTGTGTCGCCTTGCGAATACCTATTCCCCCGAGTCTAACTGGGAGCGTTGCTTGGTCCCATTGGTCATCTTGCAGGGAGAGGTTTAACACTTTCACGGTTATTGACCTTAGGAGTGTGTCATATTCTGTTAATTTTGGGCTGTCGAAGGAGGGAGCACACCTTAGGAAATAGGTCAGTCTGGGCAAAGCCAGGCACCTTGTGAGAAGGTACAAAGCATCGTGGGCGTCCAAAGTCCCTATTCTTCCCTCCATCCTCCTCAGGTCGTTCAGCTTTTCTTCGAGGACTACCTCAATGGCGCTCGAGCCCAGAGGTGCCCCTAGCAGCACACTGTCGGTGGTAGCGATCACTTGGGCTCCTGGCAATATGGTTGGCACTGCATCTATGGTTGGTTGGCTAGATGAGATGATTTCACACTTTAATGGGTTTAGGGTGAGTCCTAACTCCTCTCCCTTAGATTTTACCAGCTGTAGATCTTCTAGCAGGGACTCCTGTGTCCCTGCCAGTGTGCCATCGTCCAGGAACCAGATGTTGAGTTTGCTGGTCAACCTGCTTGTGACCTCTTTAACAGCCATGCAAAAAAGAAAAGGGGCAAGTGGGTCTCCCTGCTGGACACCTTCTGCAGAAACAACTTCATGTTCCCCAAACAGCAGCGTCGATTCCCTACTGTACCCTGCTGAGACGAAGGGGAGTAGAGAAGGAAAGCTTGTTCGAACTGCTTCCAGTACCACATCCCTTTTTACCTGGTTGAAAGCATTTTTAAATTCTAATTTAATTAATGCCTTATTTTCTGGGAGGTGCTTGATATAGGCTCGTGCTGCATGAGCTGCTGCTTCACAGCCATGGGGGACACCAAAACTTAGTTGATGGGGTCGAAGCATCGTCGCAGCGTCTATGCTAATTTTTCTGACAGCTGCCCTAGCAACAAGGCGCCGAAGTGTGTTACCCACGGCAATGGGTCTGACTCCACCATCTTTCTTCTTGAGGGCACAAAGGGATGCTCCAAAGAAAAATGGTTTAATTGTATCTGGGATCAACCCAGAGAGGCAGTCGTTTTCAACTTCGTGACCTCTGACAATAGTGTCTCGGCAACTTCTCCGAGAACTGGGTTTACCATCTCCTTGAGGTGCTGAGGTCTTACTCCAGTGTATCCCCCTGCCGAGCCTGGCGGAAATGACATGATGGCTTTGTATACCTCTGACGCTTGGAGGAATAGAGGTCTCATGTCTGGGACATTTGTGTCCTGAGCAGTGGGTTCCCATGGTACTCTAGGAGGGTGCTTCTCTCTCAGCGAGTTGGCGGTAGCGGTATTTCTAGGGGCGATTGTGTCTTCGCTGGCAAGTAACCTAATTGCCCCTACTGTGTTGCCCTCTTCAATTTTTTTGGTCACTTGTGTTCCTAGTTTAAAATTGTCATTGGAACTCTTGGGTCTGCCACGACGGTTTTTGCGTTGAGGAGGGATGGGGATCAAGTTGTCAGCTCTGGGGAAATTATTTATTGCCCTAGTGACTGATGAGGCTAGTAACTTGCCTCCTCTTGCAGGTACGCCTCAGCAAATATTGCCAAACAGGAGCAAATTATGCCATGCTTTGATGGTGGCTGCAGCATTAAGATTTTCAGACCGTTCATTTACTTTCCTTAAAAGGTCTGTATATTTCCCTGCTGCAAATGGGCGCGCTGCTTTAGGAATGTGGGGAAGAGTTCTGGTGGTGGATGCTTTGATGGCCCCCAGGAGGTCATCTGATGATATGAAGTTTGCTGGGATGTGTGGGGGTGCCGGGGGGACCTGTGGGCCTTCTCTCTCTACAGGTTCCGTCCATTAACCCTCACAGCCGTTGTGTTGACGTAGGGTTCCATATATATATATATATATAATATATATATATATATATATATATATATATATATATATATATATATATATATATATATATATATATATATATATATATATATATATATTTATATATATATATATATATATATATATATATATATATATATATATATATATATAAGTTGTATATATATATATATATATATATATATATATATATATATATATATATATATATATATATATATATATATATATATATATATATATATATATATATATATATATATATATATATATATATATATATATATATATATATATATAAGTTGTCATATTAATATGGGGAAGGGAGTACCACCTCTGGCGGGAAGAAGGGGGACCCATAGCCTCAGAGGAAACCACACATAACGCATTTGAGGGAATGTAGGTGCCCTCCTTACCTTGAGGTGCTTCCGGGGCTTAGCGTCTCCGCGGCCCCGTCGTCGACCAGGCCTCCTGGTTGCCGGACTGATCAACCAGGCTGTTGGACGCGGCTGCTCGCAGCCTGACGTATGAGTCACAACCTGGTTGATCAGGTATCCTTTGGAGGTGCTTATCCAGTTCTCTCTTGAACACTGTGAGGGGTCGGCCAGTTATGCCCCTTATGTGTAGTGGAAGCGTGTTGAACAATCTCGGGCCTCTGATGTTGATAGCGGTGCAACAGGTGCAGACCTGTTGCACCTCTGCTTTTCAACGGGGATATTCTGCACATCCTGCCATGACTTCTGGTCTCATGTGATGTTATTTCTGTGTGCAGGTTTGGGACCAGCCCCTCTAATATTTTCCACGTGTAAATTATTATGTACCTCTCCCGCCTGCGCTCAAGGGAGTACAGTTGTAGGCTCTTTAGTCAGTCCCAATAGTTTAGATGTTTTACTGAGTGGATTCTAGCAGTAAAGGATCTCTGCACGCTCTCCAGGTCAGCAATTTCTCTAGCTTTGAAAGGGGCTGTCATTGTGCAGCAGTACTCCACTCTAGAGAGCACAAGCGTTTTGAAAAGTATCATCATATGGAGCCGGTCGGCCGAGTGGACAGCACGCTGTACTTGTGATCCTGGGTTCGATCCCAGGCGCCGGCGAGAAACAATGGGCAAAGTTTCTTTCACCCTATGCCCCTGTTTCCTAGCAGTAAAATAGGTACCTGGGTGTTAGTCAGCTGTCACAGGCTGATTCCTGGGGGTGAAGGCCTGGTCGAGGACCGGGCCGCGGGGACACTAAAGCTCCGAAATCATCTCAAGATAACCATCATCGGCATAGCATCTTTAGTGTGAAAAGTTCTTGTTATCCAACCTGTCATTTTTCTTGCAGTTGTGACGGCTACTTTATTGTGTTCTTTAAAGGTAAGGTCTTCCGACATGAGTACACCCAGATCCTTTACATTGCCTTTTCGTTCTATGTTATGATTTGCCTGAGTTTTGTACGTGTTTTCCGTTTTTATATTTTCATTTTTTCCATAGCGCATGAGCTGGAACTTATCTTCGTTAAACACCATATTATTTTCTGTAGCCCATAGAAAGGCCTGATCTACATCTGACTGGAGGTTTGCCGTGTCCTCTATGCAACCCGTTCTCGCAAATTCGTAAAGTCAATATTGACTTATTAACTACGTGCATAGGTGATATACTAAACATAATAGATACCCCTAAAAAGATTCATAGAAAACACCTACCTTACCTAACCTTGTTAGTATCTTAAGATAAGCATCGTATTGCTTCTTAATTACAATTATTACTTAACCTATACCTATTATAGGTTAGGTAATAATTGTAATTACGAAGCAATAAGATGCTTATCTTAAGATACTACAACCCGTTCTCGCAAATTTAATAAGTCAATATTCACTTATTAAATATGTGCATAGGTGACATACTTAACATAATAGATACCCTTAAAAAGATTCATAGAAAACACCGACCTTACCTAACCTTGTTAGTATGTTAAGATAAGCATCTTATTGCTTCGTAATTACAATTATTACCTCACCTATAATAGGTCTAGGTTAAGTAATAATTGTAATTACGAAGCAATAAGATGCTTATCTTAAGATACTAACAAGGTTAGGTAAGGTCGGTGTTTTCTATGAATCTTTTTAAGGGTATCTATTATGTTAAGTATATCACCTATGCACGTAGTTAATAAGTCAATATTGACTTTACGAATTTGCGAGAACGGGTTGGATACTAACAAGGTTAGGTAAGGTTGGTGTTTTCTATGAATCTTTTTAAGGGTATCTATTATGTTAAGTATGTCACCTATGCACATATTTAATAAGTCAATATTGACTTATTAAATTTGCGAGAACGGGTTGCTCTATGTTGCCTACTCTCATGAAGCTCCTAGTGCCATCTGCAAAGGATGATACAGTGCTATAGGTTGTGTTCTTGTCTATGTCCGATATGAGGATGAGAAAAAGTACTGGAGCAAGCACATTACCCTGGGGGACTGAGCTCTTCACGGATGATGGGCTGGATTTTATTTTGTTGACTATTACACATTGGGTTCTGTTGGTCAAGAAATTGTAGATCCATCTGCCTATTTTTCCGGTAATTCCTTTTGAACGCATTTTATGTGTAATAACACCATGGTCACATTTATCAAAAGCTTTTGCGAAATCTGTGTAAATTACATCAGTGTTTTGTTTGTCTTCCATAGCATCTAATGCCATGTCATAGTGGTCTAGCAACTGCGACAGGCAAGAGCGCCCTGCTCTGAAACCATGTTGTCCGGGGTTATGGAGATGCTGTGATTCCATGTATTTTGTGATCTTACTTCTTAGCACTCTCTCAAAAACTTTTATGATGTGCGATGTTAGTGCTATCGGTCTGTAATTTTTTGCCTCTGCCTTATTTTCTTCTTTATGAAGTGGTGCTATCTCTGCTGTTTTTAGTATATCAGGAATAACGCCAGTATCTAGGCTTTGTCTCCACAGAATGTGGAGGGCCTGCGATAGTGTTTTTTTACAGTTCTTTATGAATATGGAGTTCCAAGAATCCGGGCCTGGTGCAGAGTGCATAGGCATACTGTTTATGGCTTCTTCAAAATCCAGTGGGGATAAGGTGACGTCTGATATATGATTTGATGTTGGTATCATATCCATGAAAAATTCATTTGGGTTATCAATCTTTAGTGTGTTTAATGGCTCGCTGAAAACAGAGTCGTACTGCTTCCTCAGTAGCTCGCTCATTTCTTTGTTGTCATTGGTGAAAGTTCCATCTCCCTTTCCCAGGGGCCCGATACTAGATGTGGTTTTTGATCTTGATTTTGCATAGGAGAAAAAAATATTTCGGATTTCTCTCTATTTCACTGATGGCCTTTTGCTCTCTTTGCCTCTCCTGGGTTTTGTATGATACTTGTAGCTTCCGTTCAATTGTTTCTATTTCTCTACCTAACCTTCTTCGCCGTTCTTGAGGTTGGGTGCGACTCTCAAGTTGTTCCGCGATTCGTTTTCTTCGCCTATATAGGGAACGACATTCCCGTTCCAATCTGCATCTCTTCCTCTTTTTTCTTAGGGGTATGCGGTTTGAACATATTTCTAGTGCTACTGAGCTTATTTTTTCCAGGCACTGGTTCAGGTTTGCATTTTCTAGCTGTTCTTCCCAGTTTATTTCTGTGAAGTCCTGGTTTATTTGCTCCCAGTTTGTCTTTTTATTATTGAAGTTGAATTTGCTGAAATCTCCTCCACCGGGAATCTGGACTGGTTTTGAAGGTCTACTCCCCATGGTTGTCATAACTTTAATTAAGTTGTGATCTGAGTAACAGATATTTGTAATCAATATGTTCCTGATCAATTCATCATTATTAGTGAAAATGAGGTCCAGCGTGTCTCCTTCCTAGTTGGTTCTACTATTTGCTGGTTTAAGGCAAACCTATCGCACATCCGTAGCAGGTCATTTGCATGTGCCTGTTCATTTAGGCTACTTCCTGGTATTCTTTCTGATGATCCAATACAGTTTCTGTGTGCTTTTCTCCTACCACCCCCTTTTTTTTTTTTTTTTTTTTTTTTTTTTGCTTTATTGTGTATTTAAAGGTTACAAAACATACAAGACAAATGCCTAAAGGTTATGGATCTCTTGAAGCTCCTCTGCTTCCGGACAGGAACCGAGGACGCAGCAAGCATTTCCCCTCTGGATCGCCACACTGAGGCGCTGAAACAAAAAACTGGAAGCCCTTGGGTCTTTGGTAACATCAATGAGCTTGGAACCCAACTCCTTGAGAAATCCCAAGGCATTCTTGCCCCAGGGGCCATGCATCTCAGACGCTATGGGAACAAAGAGGTATTGACCTTCCAGTCGCCTATACTTGAGTGATTTTGCTGTTTCCCTGTGGTTGGCCGCCCCACCTGCTTGATCAGCTCCGAAGTGTACATAAGTGTCAGCCAGGGTGGATACACATGTGTAGTCCCACACCAACTGTCTACCCTCCTTCCATGAGTATATGGTGATGCCATCAGGGCGAAGTGCGGGGAAATCCAGGTTTTGGACCCCTAGGATGCGAGGTTCTCTCTCCGCTGGGCACCTAGCTGAGACGAGGCTTCTCTTGATGATGTCATTGACCTCGTTGTGTCTTGCATGCCAGCCCTTTGTGCTTCCGCAATGCAACCCATGCAGTCCGTATTGGTCTGCTTCCACCCTGTTGCAAATACACTTGTATTCAGTGTGAATTGGGGCACCAAGGCGGAGGGCCACTGCTACATGAAGGGATTCTGGATCTAGGCGCGTGCCCATTGCTGACATGGGTACTGCCAGGAGGAAGTTTCCTGCATGGGGGGCACGCACTGCTCTGAGGCGGGCTTTCTCCTTGTCTGATGTTGCGGCGCTGAGCATGATCAGCTGCTTTTTCCACTAGAGGGTGGTCCCAGCCGGACTGTTTGTGTTGTTTTGTTGGCTCTATAATGGTTGCTGGGCTGCAAGAACATCCCACTGATTTGAACATTCAGTGAAAGCAAGATCGTGTATTCCTGCTGAATCTCTCAGGGTTGCAGGTAAGATATCTCTGACGAGGTCGTGCGATGCGTGGGAGGAGGAAAGGAAGGCTGGTAGAGCAATTTGGGAGGCTGTGTGTACACCAAGGCCGCCGAGTCTTACAGGAATGGTTGCTTGCTCCCACTGAGAGTCGTCTAATGGCAGGTTCAGGACTTTCACCAGCATGGACCTCAGAAGGGTGTCATACACATTTAACTTAGGGCTGCTGTAGGATGGAGAACATCTCAGAAAGTAGGTCAACTTAGGGAGAGACAGGCATCTTGTGAGGAGAAAGAGAGCATCATGGGCATCAATCTTGTCAATCCTGTCCAGCATTCTCTTTAGATCAGTGATTTTTGCAGCCAGGACCTCCTCGATTGCCCGAAGACCAATGGGGGCACCCAGGAGAGTGCAGTCCGGTGGCTCGACAACAAGAATGTCTGGAAGAACATTTTGTATTTGGCCAGTGATTTCTGGGTTGCGGGAGATTATTTCACATTTGGATGCATTGAGAATGAGACCTAAGGCTGCTCCCTGCTCCTGAATTTTTCTTATATCCTCCAAAATGGTTTCCGGGGTTCCAGCGAGAGTGCCATCATCCAGGTACCAGGTGTTTAGCTCGCTTGTCAGACTATCAATGACTTCTTTGATAGCTAGGCAGAAAAAGAGGGGGGCTAAGGGGTCACCTTGTTGGACACCTTCACAGGAGTTTATTTCATGCTCCCCAAAATGAAGCTTAGATTCCCCACTGTAGCACGATCGGATGAATGGGTAGAGGGGACGGAAATGGTTGTGTACAGCCCTGAGGACAGCGTCTCGTCTGACTTGATTGAAAGCATTTTTGAAGTCAAGCTTTACTAGTGCCTTCTGGTCCGGGAGATCAGCAATGTAAGCCCGCGCTGCATGTGCTGCAGCTTCACAACCTAGGGGAATCCCAAACCCGAGCTGATGAGGTTTCAGCAAGGTGGCTGCTTCCTGGCTGATAGATCTCACTGTAGCCTTAGCTACGAGGCGTCGGAGGGTGTTGCCAACGGCAATGGGCCTGATACCCTTATCCTTCTTCTTTAGAGCACAGAGTGCTGCTCCATAAAAGACAGGCCTGGTGCCCTCAGGGATGCCGCCAGCCAAACACATGTTGGAGAATCTGGTAAGTTCCACTAGAAGGTCCTTTGCAGCATCTCCAAGCACCGAGTTCAGCATTTGTTTGATGTGCTGGGGTCTTAGGCCTATAAAGCCCCCTGCTGAACCTGTTGGGAAAGACATGGCTGCTTTGTACACCTCAGATTCTCGAATAGCCAAGGGTTCTATTCCAACATTGTTTTCCTGGGGAAAACATCACTGGTCATCGCTGGTCATGATTCTGATGGCACCTGTGGTATTGCCCTCTTCTATTTTCCTGGTGATCTGTGCTCTCATTTTGTGGTTCTCAGATGAGTTATATATATATATATATATATATATATATATATATATATATATATATATATATATATATATATATATATATATATATATATATATATATATATATATATATATTAATATATTTTGATAGCAGTCTTTCCTGTAGACATATATTATTAAATATGACCGAAAAAGTAAGATTAATAATTCTAACACGAATTTTCTCGATCTTTCATACCTTTCTTTTCACTGTTGATGGTTATTCAAAGATCAATTCTCCAAAATTCATTTTTATTTCTAGTCTGACGCGACACTTGAGCGCGTTTCGTAAAACTTATTACAGTTTCAAAGACTTTAGTTTACACACACACACACATCTTTAACTGAATAGAGCTTAAACATCTTTCGAGTTTTTATACTTACATTTGGGTGAAGTGAAATGTTACAATAGTTTTGGATGAGGTGAAAATAAACTTTTAACGCAAGACAGAACACGAAACAATGAAATACAAACAGGTATTAATGGTAGGTAACTGCAGAAGGCCTATTTTTATTAGCCCATATTTCTTGATGCTTCTATATTGGAGCGGAGTCTTGAAGTGGGTAGAATATAGTTGTGCATTAATTGGCTGTTGATTGCTGGTGTTGACTTCTTGATGTGTAGTGCCTCGCAGACGTCGAGCCGCCTGCTATCGCTGTATCTATCGATGATTTCTGTGTTGTTTGCTAAGATTTCTCTGGTGATGGTTTGGTTGTGGGAAGAGGCTATAAGTTCCTTAATGGAGCCCTGTTGCTTATGCATCGTTAAACGCCTGGAAAGAGATGTTGTTGTCTTGCCTATATACTGAGTTTTTTGAGGCTTACAATCCCCAAGAGGGCATTTGAAGGCATAGACGACGTTGGTCTCTTTAAAAACGTTCTGCTTTGTGTCTGGAGAGTTTCTCATGAGTAGGCTGGCCGTTTTTTTGGGTTTATAGTAAATTGTCGGTTGTATCCTCTGATTTTTGTCTGTAGGGATAACGTTTCTACTGACAATATCTTTCAGGACCCTTTCCTCCGTTTTATGGGCTGTGGAAAAGAAGTTCCTGTAAAATAGTCTAATAGAGGGTATAGGTGTTGTGTTAGTTGTCTCTTCAGAGGTTGCATGGCGTTTCACTTTCCTTCTTATGATGTCTTCCACGAAACCATTGGAGATGCCGTTGTTGACTAGGACCTGCCTTACCCTACAGAGTTCTTCGTCGACTTGCTTCCATTCTGAGCTGTGGCTGAGAGCACGGTCGACATAAGCGTTAACAACACTCCTCTTGTACCTGTCCGGGCAGTCACTGTTGGCATTCAGGCACATTCCTGTTTGTTTCCTTAGTGTAGACTGCAGTGTGGAAAACTCCGCTCCTTTCCATGACTGTTACATCTAGAAAGGGCAGCTTCCCATCCTTCTCCATCTCGTAAGTGAAACGCAACACAGAATTCTGCTCAAATGCCTCCTTCAGCTCCTGCAGATGTCTGACATCAGGTACCTGTGTAAAAATGTCGTCAACATACCTGCAGTATATGGCCGGTTTCAAGTTCATCGACTAAGACTTTTTGCTCGATGGTACCCATGTAGAAGTTTGCAAACAGGACACCTAGGGGAGAACCCATGGCGACCCCATCTACTTGCTTATACATGTATAAGCAAGTAGATGGGGTCTACTTGCTTATACATTGAGGTGTCACTCCTCCAGTTGGTGACGTGACTCGTACCACCTTGCCAGTCACTTGCCTCATTATATCTCCACCTCGCATAGGACCGGGTGTGATGGGTGTTCCCTGAACACCTACAAGAAATCCTCTCTCCGTTGCTACGAGTGTACTCCCACGGCTCGTTACCACTGTAAGATTCAGTGCATGCAGCGCCTCCACCGCGTCGTGCACTCCGAGATAGTCTTGCACTTCCACTGCGTCCTACAGGTACTCCATGTTTCCTCTCATGAGCTCCTCTTCGCCAATCTTCTCTCTTCTCGGTTCCTCTTCTCCCATAGGTGCGTTGTCTCCTCACAGTGGCACTTGTCACCTGTACTCCATCCAGCAGCTTCCCCTCTTCCACACTAGGCTTTTGCGATGGCCCAATGCCCCTCTGGTTATTCTGGCGCCTACCCTGGGTGTACCTATTCCCGGCTTTCTTCGTATTGCCTTTCCTATACCATTCGCTCCTTCGTTCCCGACGAACATCTTCACTCCTCCATGAGATTCTCTTCCCTGCAGACGTCTTCTTCGGTTCGTGGTTGGGCTCATCCACCTCCCTGTGGCTCACCTCACCACGGTGGTTCATCTTGCACCTACCACTATTCATCTGGCTGGAATAGGGTGCACTGCGTCGTGGCTCCTCCACTCTGCCCCTCACTACCGTTCGCCCATCCACTGAGCTTACTTTATTCACGTTTCTGTGTGGAGGGAGTGCGGTCTGCAGCCTCTTCACCGCCCCAGGCGTTTGTACAGCTGCTCCTCGCCACTCCTCCACACGCACCATCAGGCTTAGTCGGAGGTCCTCGTCGGGGTTTTCCACGACCTCCGACGACCTCTCTGCACTCTCGCCCTCGTTGTCGTCGTCTCTAGCGACGTTTCCCCTGGCGAAGTCGGCTTCCTCACTACCATCTGGAACGACCGATACCTCACCTGGCAGGGTTGTACCGCTGCTTGCAACATAGGCACTCCTGGCCCAATCGGGTTGTATCCTGCCTCCTCCGAGGTCATTACCCAGCACCATCTGTACATGCTCTAGGGGTAACTTAGGGGCTACAGCTACTATAGCTTTCTCGACTCCGCAGTCGGCAATCAGCTGTACTTCGTGAAGTGGCAACCTGTATTCCTCCCCCACACTGCGTATCCTCACCACTCCCACAGGTGAATCATTAAATCCCTTGGGGAGAATACTCCTGGTTACCATACATATGTCAGCACCCGTATCTCGAAGAACGGCAACCCCCACTGGGTCTGACTTTCCAAACTTCACGTTGGCCCCGAAAACGAAGGGATGTTCACCCAACTTCATTTCCCATCCATTCACGTTGGGTCCACTATAATATGGGGTGTGAACAAATACTCTCTCCTCTTCCAACATTAGTCCTATATTCCTTCGGTGCTCCTCACACTCGCGGGCATAATGTCCTCTCACACCACAGTTGAAACATCGGCCACCTCCCCTGGGTGGCCACTCGCTAGTCACTCTGGCGGTACCATTTGCAGACGTCCCCTGGGTCCTCCTTGGACTCCCTGTCGTCGTGTCCGGGACTGCAGCACTTGCTCCCGAGCTAGGTCCACTGCTCACAGCTTGGGGCTTCCTCCCCGCGTCCCTTGAGCTCTTGAACCAGGTTACCTCATTGGGCACACTACACTTGGGAGAGTCCCCACCCATCCTCGCTCCTCCTGAACTCCTAAGGTTCCCTCCAGACCTGGGGTAAGGCGAGTGTCTGGGCGGCCCCTACATCCTGAGATGTAGTGCCTCCTCTAGCATGTCGGCTCGGTCCGCTGCAGCCTTCAGGTCCTTAATACCTGCTTCTCTCACCCTTGTCGGAAAATCCGACACCATTTAATATCATACAGACAGATAATAAGTGCTGCTGTATTACCAACAAGTTACCCATAGAAACGTAACTTGTAGTGGAATTACCGTCTAAAGAAAACGGGATATCATCACCACATACTATTATAATTCACCAACTATTCTGCTGGGAATTATTCTTAAATACATTAGTCTTTGGACTTTACCATCATAAAAACATCTTATATAAATTAACTTAATTATCAATATTAAAGTAGAGTAAATGTGACCCTTCTATCACTTTCTGAAATCTGGACAAAGTAGGCCAGGCGTCAGTGGGGAAGGAGGGCAGCCATTGTATATTGAGACCAGAGGCTCACACAGGAGCAAATTCGGCTCCTGTTAATTTTACTTGGACGTAGTGTTATGGAAACCAGAAGTGTACCATTGTCAACACGCTGTCTACAAATACAAGTTAAGTGTCTATCCGAAACCCGTTTATCATTCATTTATGGCCATTAATGTCAGGATATAGGGTTAGCCGGTTAGAACGCGAAATCGCCTCATACTAAAGGTAATTAAGCCAGGTCTTTAATGTTCCATGTACTGTATAGTGTTTTCTCTGATATAGCTTGTCATATATAGGATTCTGGCTTCACAGCTAGCGCACTTTTGACAGGTCAAGACGAGGATGCAAGATTATGTGCACCAGTTACTGGGTGATAGAAGCTACCTCAAAGAGGATAATTTGGTGTCTACACTCTAGTTATACCTGGTGGACTAACCTGCTGTACTATAAGATAAGGAACCTCTTCAATGTATGTAGTTAATTTTGTAGTTTGATTGGCTGCATATATATATAAACTATTAAACCCCCCTAATGTGTAGAGGATCGATTTGTGAGATTATGAGATTATTGCAGAAATACAGTCCACTTATCATTATACAAATTGCTATCGAAGTATATAAATTAACGTAAATATAAATTCATATAAATTAAATAAATATAAATCTCACAGGTCGGTTCCCACATTATTTGGTCATCTTCGAACCGGATGACGGATTATTTGATCCTTTGAACCCACATTTGGTCATCTTAGTACCGGATGAACCAGTTAACCAGTGGATTCATTAAATATACTAGTGCAGTGTTATTTAAACAAAGCCAGCAGTCAAGACGGCAGCGTAGCCTCGAGGGAGCTCAGGAGCCTCCCTCAGCCCAGTTCAGCTTCGTCAGCGGTTTCATGCACACCCACAGATATTTGGTGGCGTGTTATTTCGTGAAATGACAGCGCTAATATAGAATCCAGCCAAATTAGTGACTGTGTCTTCGCGAGATTGTTCACGGATTTCGTGGTGTTACATTTCGCGAGAGATTATCTACGAATTTTGTGGACTTTATTTCGCGAGGTCACTAATAATATTTAATACTTCTTGATAATATTAGAAGTTTCATAGAGGCTAATTAAGAGGCTATTATCAATAATTGTGTATATTATTTCTCCAAAATAGAGAATTATTTAATATATATTGCACTAGTGATCACAGTATAATATTTACTAATTGCCAACCCACAACAGGGTAGGATATGACTAGTTGAACTATTATTGTTCATCCTAGTCCCATTATTACAATAGTCAGTTGTACTATATTGAACAACCTAACACCATTAATGAATGGTCCAGACCCTATTTTGGGTGTAATTTTTATCAACTCGAGTTGAGTTGTGTATATAATAATTTACTTATGATCATTACACCTTTGAGTGATTAATTAGTGTCTCTACCATCCTAGGGTGATATAGAAGAGCTAACCTAAAGGTACTTCCAGTGACACTGGTTTATCACTCAAATCATTAGTGTGTATGATTGTATATATATAATGTGTATTAATTTTAAGTGCTAACCTCTAGTAGAGGTAGGATTATTGCCTAGTGAGTGCAGAATTTACCCTAGGCTACCATTAGTGTTTGTTCAGTATTATGAGCAGCCCAAGCACAAGTCCCACAAGGCTTCACCAACGAGCCAGTATGGATAATGCAGGGAGAATGAAAAGAACCCTTGCAGGTCTTAAAGGCCACTTAACAAGACAGATCAAGAAATGTGAAGATTTGTCACAACAATCTCAAGTTGATTATGCTGACCTGGAAAGCTATTATCAAGCAGCTGCAGGTAAATTTGAGCAAATCAAATGTCAAATAGCAACATATGTGGCTGAACTTGCCAACACCAATTTATCAGAAACAGAAATAGACGACATTATGGTTGATCTTGCGAATTATGAAGATCACACTCAGGCCACGTTACAGCCTTATGTCAAATTAATTGCCCAGAACAAGGCAACAGCAACAACAACAACAGTTGCATCTAATACGAGTCAAGCAGAAGCTCGACTCCCTCCAATTAATTTACCCACTTTCTCAGGAAAAGATGAGGAAGATTGGGACGAATTTTGGAACAAATTCGTTGACCTTGTAGACTCAAAACAATCTTTACCAAAGAGTAGTAAATTCTCTTATTTGCAAGGCCAATTATCAGGTAAGGCTAAAACAGTAGTATCCCATCTGAGATTAACTAATGACGGCTATGATCTGGCAGTAAAACTCCTCAAGGATAATTATGCTGATCCAGAAGTGAGAACATCACATTTAGTTCATGAGCTGTTGCATTTACCCCCACCGGAGGCTTCAGCTGATTCACTCCAAGTCTTCAAGCTGGAGGTAGAATCACTGATCAATGCCCTCAGCCTGACAGCAGATACAAACGGGCTGAGTGGGTCTTGAAAATAATTGTCCAGGAGAAAATACCTAGGACATATTGAGACAAATGAGTGCTCATTACAATAAAAGCATCTTATCCATGAATGAAATATCTGAAGGTTTAAAGTCAGTAGTTCATCAATTACGAACACATGACAAATTAAACCACCAAGTAAACCCTCAGAAACCAATAATAGTAAACCACAGAGTACCAAAGGTACTCCAAATCAATCTAGACAATATAATTCAACACCAAAGTGAACAGTGGCAGTGTGGGCGTATATGCAGTGGGACCCTCCAAGCCTATAGTTACTGTGTCACCCAAGAACGTGACACCAAAGGGTACTGGAAGCTATGGAACATGTTTGTTCTGCAATGAGAAACATTCAATGTACACTGCTCTAATTATCCTGATAATGACGCCCGTGTTGAGCGACTCAAAGATTTGCAACATTGCACGAGGTGCCTCAGGAAACATAACATCATCGACTGTGATACCCAATTACACACCTGTAATAGGTGTAACAAAGGTCAACACCATGCAGCATTGTGCAGAGACACCAAAACAACGTCTCCAAACCCCAAGGTGGAAGATAGCATTCCCACCACAGTACAGTACTGCAAGGTGCAACCAACAAAGAGTGTCCAATCGGCAAAGTCTAAAGGTAATACGACTTTGCCTACTGCCCAAATTACCATCCTGAATAAGAGGCCAAGGTCCTACCCGTGGGTTGTTTGACCAAGGATCCCAGAGAACATATATCACTAAAAGCTGGCAGATGAACTACAATTAAGGCCTGTAGCCCAGATGTCATTCAACATCTCAGGGTTTGTAACAGATGCAGGACCTCAAGTCTACCAGGTGGTACAACCATCAGTACGTTTAGGCAGGTACGTCTGTCGAGTACAAGCCATTGTGGTGGACAAAATACCAGTAGACCTACAAGTTCAAGGTCTGAGAGCAACAGCCAAATTCCTGAGAAATAGAGGAATAAAATTGGCAGATAATATTAAGTCTGATCACCTCACCGACTTCGGTCTCCTTGTAGGGACAGACTATTGTCATCGATTCATCGGTAGCCCTACTAAATATCAGGGTATAACCATGTTAAACTCTGCAGGAGGTAAATTACTCTCAGGCCCAGTATCAAGCCTGAGGAGACCTATGCCTGCAGATAAACAATACCATTAGAAATCTAAATTTGTCAGCTGATTATATTTCTCCAGTAGCATTATACTAAGGAGATTACAGCTGACTATACCAACAGAGGTTGATGTTAGTATCATCATTTAAAGCTGAAGATGAGTTCATGAGGCCTCAGTGGCAAATCAGTGAACAGTAGCCTAAAACAGCTACAAGTCACTGCGACCAATGTCACTGAACCCACTGCAGTCTCAGAACCATACTTTACTTTAATGATGAGCTATTCAATCTTCTGAATCAATTAACTAAATTAAACCCTAATAAATCTGATGACTGATTTGATACATTTATTATTTAATCAAGATGTATTCCATGGGCCTCAGTGTTTATATATCAGTGACCAGTTACCTGAACAAACTTCAAGTTATATCTAATGTCACTGATCTCACTGTAGTCCCTGAATCATACTTGACTGTAGTACTTGATCACATCCAGTCTTCTGGGTTAAATAATATGTAATAAGGCTTGAATATTAGCCTTTCAAGAGTTGACAGGGAAATGAAATCGCATTAGACTTCTAACCCCTGCAACTCTAGTACGGGACATCCGTCCTGTACGAACAGACACACAAATGTGTGATTACTAACTACTAACATCAAATTAATCTAATAATTCGAAGGAGGAGTATCGGTGTTCGTCTGTTCTAATTAGGACTTCGACCCGTGAGCAGCCCCCTGGGGAATTATGTCGGAAAATCCGACACCATTTAATATCATACAGACAGATAATAAGTGCTGCTGTATTACCAACAAGTTACCCATAGAAAACGTAACTTGTAGTGGAATTACCGTCTAAAGAAAACGGGATATCATCACCACATACTATTATAATTCACCAACTATTCTGCTGGGAATTATTCTTAAATACATTAGTCTTTGGACTTTACCATCATAAAAACATCTTATATAAATTAACTTAATTATCAATATTAAAGTAGAGTAAATGTGACCCTTCTATCACTTTCTGAAATCTGGACAAAGTAGGCCAGGCGTCAGTGGGGAAGGAGGGCAGCCATTGTATATTGAGACCAGAGGCTCACACAGGAGCAAATTCGGCTCCTGTTAATTTTACTTGGACGTAGTGTTATGGAAACCAGAAGTGTACCATTGTCAACACGCTGTATACAAATACAAGTTAAGTGTCTATCCGAAACCCGTTTATCATTCATTTATGGCCATTAATGTCAGGATATAGGGTTAGCCGGTTAGAACGCGAAATCGCCTCATACTAAAGGTAATTAAGCCAGGTCTTTAATGTTCCATGTACTGTATAGTGTTTTCTCTGATATAGCTTGTCATATATAGGATTCTGGCTTCACAGCTAGCGCACTTTTGACAGGTCAAGACGAGGATGCAAGATTATGTGCACCAGTTACTGGGTGATAGAAGCTACCTCAAAGAGGATAATTTGGTGTCTACACTCTAGTTATACCTGGTGGACTAACCTGCTGTACTATAAGATAAGGAACCTCTTCAATGTATGTAGTTAATTTTGTAGTTTGATTGGCTGCATATATATATAAACTATTAAACCCCCCTAATGTGTAGAGGATCGATTTGTGAGATTATGAGATTATTGCAGAAATACAGTCCACTTATCATTATACAAATTGCTATCGAAGTATATAAATTAACGTAAATATAAATTCATATAAATTAAATAAATATAAATCTCACAGGTCGGTTCCCACAACCCTTACTCGCAACTCAGGATGGAGCACCGACATAAACTTCTCCATCACTATCAGTCGTTTGATATCATCCACCGACTCCGATTCCTCCGCCTTCAACCATCGTAGGAATTTCCGTTCCATATCCTTGGCGGTCTCGGCGTAAGTCTTTCCCGACGCTCTCGTACACTCTCTGAACCGCTTCCGGTACATCTCCGGAGTCAGCCGGAATGAGTGGAGCACCGCATTCTTAATCGCGCCGTAACTAGTACACTCCTCTAGGTCCAGCATGTTGTAGGCTTCCCGGGCCTCACCAGTCAACCTGCCCTGGCAGGTTGACTGCCAGGGCAGCAACCAGAGCAGCCCAATCATCTTCCGGCCACTCCTTCAGAGTTGCTATCCGTTCAAAGTGTTCGAAGAACGCCTCAGCTTCTTGTGGTTCGAACGTAGGTAAGTCACGTTCCCTTACCTTGAGGTCATCCCACCGTGCAGGTAGTGAGGACAGACCACGCTCAACGCGACGCATTTCGACTTCTTTCTTTGCCTTTACCTCCTCCAGTCGCAGTTGTCTCTCTCCTTCTTCCCGCTGCAGCCGAGCTTCTCGCTCCTCTCGCTGCAGCTCAGCTGCACGTTCCTCTCGCTGCAGCTCAGCTGCACGTTCCTCTCGCTGCAGCTCACCTGCACGTTCCTCTCGCTGCAGCTGCAGCCGTGCTTCTCGCTCATCTCGCTGCAGTTCAGCTGCACGTTCCTCTCGCTGCATTTGCGCTTCTCTTTCCTCTCGTCGCAGCTGGGTTTCCAGTTGCATCTTCATTATTTCCAGTTGCAGGCTCCTCTTACTACAGCTGGACCTTCCACTGCTCCCATGTTCACTGTGAATTCTCTCCACACTGGTAGGCGCTTGGGGTGGCTCTAGTCGGGACGGTTCACCTTGCGAGGGCTCTCCTCGGGACGGCTCCTCTTGAGATGGCTCCTCTCCCGTCACCTCCTCTCAAGCTGTGAGCTGTGCCATGATCTCTATCCTTCGCTCCGCTACCTTAGTCGTCCTCAACCTGATCCCAAAGTGGTTTGCCACTTGTTGGAGCTGGGCCTTGGTACACTCTTCCAAAATTCTCTCGTCCCTTGTGTCAATAAATTTCTTTACTTTGTCCTCCTCCATCTCTATATCATTGAACATACACGACAGCACAGACAAGTTAGTAGGCACTAATTTCACCGTTTCAGTCCCTTAGCTGGTTGAGTAGCAGTACCACTGAATTCACTGGCCACACTGTATTTGTACCCTGGCAACACTTGTCCTGAAATTTGGGCCACACTGTAACTTGATCCACGCTTCCTGGCGAAGTTCCCAGTTCTTGGCTACTGGGGTTCGAATCCTGGCAAGGTCGCCAGTTCTCTGTCACGGGGGGTGGGCTGGGGCTCTGCTAGCACTCAGCTGCTAGGGGCTCAAAAGGCTGGATACTCAGCCCCTCTGACTCCCTGGATTCACCGGAGTCTCCTTGGTCACACAAGAGAGGACCAACAATGCCCACCTCCGCAGGTCTTTGCTTCCACCACAACGGGGGTGCCACTGATTCACCCTGGAAGCCCTTCAGTCAAACACGGGGGAACTACTGTTAACAGTTCCGGCCTAGACCCGTGGAGGAGCGAAGGAAGACTCAGGCTTACCTTATAACCATAACCTCCCTGAGTCTTGCCTGCCAGACAAAAGGGTTGCAGGAACTCCTTTCCCGCCTGTCTTCTCTATCTTCTTCTTGACAAGGTCGCCAGCTGGGTTATTATATCTGCACCCCAGCAATGCAATTCAGTGGTTGTATTATATATTGTTTGTAGCCAGAAGATTGCTACTCCCATAGATCTACTACTAGACTGTCGGCCCAGGGTACTCTCCCAGGAAGGTCTGTGTGGCTTTACCTCTCTCTAGCCACCACGTTACTAGTTGCCACCATTCGGA